>NW_015505680.1:478992-482669 GCF_001515645.1 Sinocyclocheilus grahami
TAAGCTACCACTTAAGTGGGAGGAGCAAAACACAGCTATTAGACTCGGCTAGGAGTTCAATAATTAAACAATCTATTATATTTACTGTAAAAACCTAAGCTGATCATTAATGAAAAGCAACTCCTACACCTAAAAAAGGCTATTTTCACTCTGTATGAAATTCATATGAAGTCATACTGTGAGGTGAAGTAATTTCCTACCTGCAGTGAAGGGGTTGCTCACATTTTCCACTGACAGACAAAAATAAATAAATAAAAACTGAAGTAGGAACAATATATTTTTCGTACATTTTTTTAAAGAATATTTTTTTATTAGTTCATCTTAGACTGCGTGTTGCTGTATATAAGGAGTAGTGTTAGTGCAGCGCTGCATTTTGAACTCACTAGATTTGCGATTGTCCTCGTTCTCCCTGTAAAGCCTCCTGACGCGCTCCACCAGCTCCCACTTCTCACAGCAGCCAGAGAAGCTCACAAAGTTTCTCGCCAGGATCTCCTTTAGTTGCCGTATGGTCAGCTGCTCCACATCATCAAGAGAGGACAGGTCTGACAGAGAAGCTCTAGCCCGCCGCCGCGTCTGAGGACTAACCTGATGGTAAAACCACATTCTAGTCATATGATCAATGCTATTTAAGAAATTATGATATTCAAAAATTTCTAAAAATGACCATGTCTTTCCTAAGTGACTTAACTCACCTCAGGTGTGTGTTCTGTCCGGTCAAGGTTAAGGAGAGAGACTGAAGTAGAGTCCTCAATATCCTATCAGCAAGGAATGTTTACACAGAAAGAATATATTTATCCATACATGCTAAGCCCCTTACAGCTTTAGAAAGGATTCCTGCCACAAGCAAGCAAAGTATCTTTCAGTCTGGCATCATCTCAACTCTTTTGTTAATAGATGGATAAATGGAATGAAGCGCACTTCCAAAGCCACAACTGTGCAAACGAGTTCTGCCGCATGCTTTTTGAGAACTAACTAACTAACATAACATTTCTGCTCCCTGGATCAGCTGAGGAACGGGCCATGTTTGACATGAAATACTAGTGTACTGCTCTTGCAGAGTATATACTTCCTACTTCGTAGGAAGTTAGGAACATAACAGTAAGTATTATGTTTAAAAGAATACCATGTTATTATGGTGACATGGTTTCATCATATTGCATGTTTAATTTAATGGTGCACAGTTATCATCTTGGGGAAAAATAACATTATTTTGCACTTTTAATTAAATTGTGTAATGTTTTAGTCATTACATTAATAAAATGTATTAAATTAAATAATTTAAGGAAAAATAAGCATATCAGTTCATTTGACACACATAGGAAGTTTGAGTCAAGTGCATAAAATTTGTATTCTGGAATGTATGTAAATGCGTTTTTCCAAACTAGGGCTGGGTGATGTGAGAATTTTTTTTTATACATCAATAATCACCATGCAGAATATCTAATATCTGATTATGTAGTCTACCCGCCCTGCTCACAAATACTGTGTTTTTTATCAAATCTATGTTTGAAATTAATTTCGTTTTGTGAGGAGAACTGTTGAAGATAATCTAATAGAACCCAATTTTATGTTCACAATGAAGGTGGATGTTCTTATGCGATTATAAAAATTATAAACCGTACATGTTGAATGCACAGAGGCATGTGTCTTGATTAAATTATTTTTTTCGTAAGGTCCAATGTTTCTCTTTCTCATTTTCTTTTTGCAATTATTGGCAAGTTAGACATTTAATTTTGCCTTTCAGGACAGGTTTCATTTCCTTATTAGAACATTTCATGGTTTTTAAATCTGCAGTCAAGCTATAATGTACATTGAACATTTAATTTAATGGAGATGCCAACTCTGGAAATTCTGATGGCACTCAATTCAACAATTATTCAAAAATAGGCGCAGTTACACATGTCACAATTTCATTTTTTCTATCACTACATAACTTTTGCTATACAAGTACTCCTTTTACTACACAAGATTGCAAATTGAAATACTTCATATTTTTAAAATAAGAGAAATCACTGCCTATTCCAAATGTATACAGGACACACCTGATTGGTGGACTCTGAGCTGTTGCTCCTACTGATTGGTTCTCCTTGAGTTGGAGCGAGTGCTGAGAGAGGGGAGGTGGGCTCTTCATTTGAAGGCTGTGGGCTATACAGAGGGTGTGACTGCAGAGAGGGCGTGTCTAGATCATCCTCACTTTCTGCCCCTTGATGGCAAAGCACCAAGTCCACCAGGTCCTCCTTCTCCCTATGAAAGCATTCAAACAACTCTAACAATATTGTCATAATATACCCTATCATTAATAATGCTCACTTTCTAATGTCTGTGCAAAAGTACCTGCATGTATCAGTGTTAATGTTGCGTAATGTGAGGTACAGTCGCAAGTCTTTAACACGCAGACGCATGAGCTGTGGACGCCGGAATGCAGTGCATTTCAGCAGGTGACAAGTCGTACATCTGCACAGGTTTTCCTGAAGTACCGAGCACAGCGAACAAAAACTCTTCTTACAGTCACAGCAGATGTGCTACGGTGGAGAAAAACAGAGAGTCTGTGCTGAATCAAAAGGACAAAAAGCAAGGTTATAAATATAAGTATAAAGTACTTGATTATAATTTTAACTGTAATATGTAATTCAATATTACATTTATAAGGAAATATATTTCAGCTGCAACTTCATCATTACAAATGTGTAAATACAATATATATTTAAATGCATGACATACAATAGAAATTGCATCAAATTTTAATTTACCATAAATATGGTTAAATGTAAGCAGAACTTCAGTAATAGAAGTAATCATGAAATGCATGGGAAAGCACTAAAAAAAAATCACTCATGTTCAGCTAACTACATTTGATATAAATGTTATCTATAATACATTTTCATTTAATTACAAATAACATTCAGTTAAGCGTGCGAAAACATTTTCTTTTAAATATATTATTTACGTTGCAAGTACACTTTATAAGATTATGGTAAAGTGTACTTCTTTTTCACAAGGGTAAAAAGATTTGTGCATTTTAGTCCATGTATGTTAGATTAAAAGTCCTCTACATGTTACCATAGTCCTAAAATTTGCCAAAAAAACTTTTAAAAACGACTTTAAAAATGTACAAATCTTTAATTTCTGGCAAAATAGGCGAAAATAAAATTGAGGACTCATCTTGCATACAGTAGTATACAATTTTTTTTCTAATCAAATCATATACAGAATGAAGACATTGCCATCCTTAATACCACCCACTACCCACTAATAACTTTTGCCATGCTGGGCCTCCAGATTTATTTAAAGCAAGTACAAGCCTGTTAACATGAACCCAACTTCCTGATTCAGTAGGAAATACATCAACATCACAAAGAAAATTGTCTGTCAAACTGTTAATAAATGTTCTTGGGTTTAATACACAAAACAAATGCGATCAAATGTCAGTGGCAGGTGTGCAGGTCTACCTACCCTCCACCTAAAGTCAGAGAAGGCTTGTCCACAGTCCTGACACACCAGGTCGGTGCTGGTGGAGTTGGTGGGTGGGTATCTGGAGTATCCTGCAGTGGGAGCGAAACGAAACGGCCCCGCACCTGCCCCAAAACCTGGCTGCTGCCCCCTCACGGCTCCGGTACCCATCACCTCATTCAGCAGGCCACAGCATGATGCCCACATGGACGAGGCCCCCGCCTACA
>NW_015505680.1:483478-504746 GCF_001515645.1 Sinocyclocheilus grahami
GATGAATTACAGTTTAAATCACTTCCTTGTTGGCTTCACAAGAGACAGCGGGAGGTTGCCGCTTGGTTTCAAGGCACTTCAGGAGACCTTTAAATGGCTTATGACTGCAGCCAGAGCTCTTGGTGACACCAGTCTATGGGTGACACTCAACAGAGAGTAACCATGGTGTTTTTATTTTCAAAGAGAGCCAACAGCATAATCAACTCCCAATTGTCATTGTGTGGCACAGTGAAGAATCGGTCCTGTTGCTGGGTCTCACCTCCCAACAAATGAAAACATGAGAGCAGAAAAGCTCAAAACAAACAAACACATTACTGATCATTGCATCTAACAGCTGAATACTGATATTCAACACACAAATGATATCAGCTGCTAGATGCTGACTGATATACATATATTTAAGATATGTCATTAATGCACAAAATCACACAACGCAAACATGCATGAAATGCTAAACTGTAAATCAGCTGTTACTTATCGAGCTGATATCAAAGGCAGCCGCAGCATTAATGCTAGCATGATGCACAGCCAACACAGAAACAAGTTCAAAACTAAACAAGTGTGATGAGAAATGACTGTACCTTCATAGCAACTCCAAGACACGGCGGGGAGTCACCCAGCTGCTCGTAAACGGCTAACTCTTCATTTTCAGCTGCTGTCTACAGCCGCACCAGGATCGCCATGCAACTGTAATGAAGCGTTTTCAGCCAATCACAGCGGTGGATAACCCGTGACGCAAAACCAAACAGCCAATCATCTCTTACTTCCAACAGTGCAGCGGAAGTTCGTGCATTTGGAGTTTTTATATGCTATTTTTATTACACCCAATGTAATAGAATTGCTTTGTTTTTATGTGGTTTCATAATTTTAGCTTGAGTGTTTGATCCCAGGCGAAATTAGTTTGCCTGGCAGAGCCATTTCCCCCCCCGGTATTATTATCCTAAAAGTTATTAACCTAAAAAGTTAGCATTATAACCATAAAAAGCAGTGATAAAATATAAATAGTGTTTTAAATATGAATTTAGTGTAATATAACCTATGGATACTGATTTTAAGCAATGTTTATTATTAATAGATAAGCTGACTCAGATTCTGGATAATTGGTGGTGTCTCACAGGTCACTGTTGCTGTTCCAGCAGACGACAGCCCAGAATTGATCAGTAATTTTACATCAGCTTAAATCAGAATGAAAGGTTTTGTGATCTGTGTGATCAGAGTCAGAGTTGTTGTTCAGTGAAATAAATGTGTTGCCAAACTGTAAGCTGAAGTTGTGTTTGTGGACAGATCAGAAAATTTCCCAAGATATATATTTTCAAGCCTCCATCAGGTTCAGTGTGAATCCAAATGAGCAACACTGCAGATACTCTCTCATAATGAATTGGCCTATGAGTGACATTACATAGAAATGATTTAATGTTGTTAATGCACTACGAATATATTTATTTATTTAGTCATTTATTAGACGCCTTTATCCAAAGCGACTTACAAATGAGGACAACAGAAGCAGTCAGTTGTAGTATTAAAACAACTAAAAACAGATCCAAAACTAAAAGCTAAAACTTTATAAATACTACCTATACACATTTTAAAAATAAAGAAATTAAATAAAAATGACAAATGCATACAACAACATTTCAAAACGTAACATTTAAATGAAAAACAAAAAATAAAGCTAAAAACTATTCAAAATATTAAAGAACAAAATGTATACGAGTATAATAATGATTCTAACATAACATTAAGCCAAACACCAAAAAAACCAACTACATATATGTGTATGTACAACCACACACACACACACACACATATATATATATATATGCACATACACATTTATAAATTCAATATATATATTATTTCATTTCCATTTAGTTTGTTGAAGTATTAAAATAACTCAAATTAAATCAAACTAAAACTTAATAAAAGACCTAAACAGACATAATAAATTCAAACATAATTGAACTAAAATTAAAATAAATAACACATACAAATAATACAAATCATACGACGGTAGTTTATCAGTCATCCTAAAAAATAACACTGCCAAACTTGCATGCTAAAAAACAACAACTTACACATAGTAAGAAATGTACAATATACAATGTTGAATATACAATGTCATTCCTGTTTATTCGGTTTATACCTGTCAGAATATGCGAACTTCTTTATTGTTCAGAGATTATTCCCAGTCTATGAGCGTGCCACAGAAATATTCTGAACATTGGCGACCTCTACCGTGTGTAAAATAAACATTAAATCATTTTCTTCACTATTTACTCACATCTGATTAAACGACTAAACACAATCTAACTTATTTGTCTCAGGAATATTGATATAATTCCCTGAAAAAGTATGACAAATTATAATAAGCCGTATGTTGGCAAATAAATAAAGACGTTGTCAGAGCGTGTTCTCGAGGAGCCCACGAGAATCGATTTATCAGCGCTCGGCATCGCGTCCTAAAACGTGACCGTCCGATTCGTGAATGGATTTTTCTTTTGAGTCGGATCTTTTCAATCAATCTATTGAACGGGTTTTATAAAACTGATTTAAACGATTCATCCACATCAGACTGAATCGCTTTCGAGGTTCATTCAACAGCGAACCGTCTTTTTCGCACACATCAGACTCGCAACGATCCGTGTTAACAGTTCAGCGACTCGTTGAATCAACACGTTCACAAGAACCGACTCGGAGAACCGAATCGCACTCAAACAAAATCGATTCGTCCGTGCTCTACACTGCGCCCTGTAACGTAAACGGAACTGGAGGGTATTTTGAAGAAACATCTCCGCCAGAAGGTTAGCAAGTGATCCGTGTGAATATGTTCACTGTGATTACTAACCTAACGCATCAAACATGGTTATGATCATAGATTTCCACATGTAAGAAAGGTTTCAAATTGCCATTACTGCATCTGAAACGCCGTTGATGTTTTACCATATTATCAATATAATGTAGGCTAGATTATTTTAGCTTATCCCATAACAGCAGAGTTATTGATAATTAAACTAAAGAATTTACTGCACCGGTACATTTTGCTGGTCCTTGAGGAATATCAGTCCAGAGAAGCCATGGCCAGTGTGCATGAAAGTTTGTATTTCAACCCTATGATGACAAATGGGGTTGTCCATGCCAATATCTTCGGTATAAAGGATTGGGTGACTCCATACAAGATCGCAGTATTAGTTTTGCTCCATGAGATGTCCACAACCAAACCAATGGCGCTTCTAGACAGAAGACGCCTGAACAAACTCATCCTACCTTTACAGCAGGTGAAAAAGTATACTTTATAATACTTGCATGTTCGTAGTTTAAATGTATTATAGTTTACATTTTTAGTCAATTCAATAAATTGAACGTAGGAGTGCTTTTTGACGACTTGAATATTTATACATGTAATATTCATACTTCTATTGTCTTCAAATATCTTTTAAAGTGTGTTGCTGCGTGTACTTACAAGCGTTTAGGTTAACTATTTTTCTATTGAAACTCGTGTATTTAAATGTATTACTGCACAGTTGTAATGATGAAGTTGCAATGTAGTACATTTAAAATGTGTTTACTTTAAATGTAATGTTAATTAACACACGGCAGTTGCAAGGGTACACACATGTGGTGTGTTTTTCTAGATAAAGTTGTACTGCACATGTGTGATTTGTGTCTGTGATGATCAGGGTCCAGATTTGACTCTGGAGCAGTTTCTGAAGATAGTAGAGGAGTGCTGTCTTCGCATGGTCAATGCTGTGAAACTCAAGTATGTGTCTTCTCTTAATAAAGAACTGTTCTGCTTTTGGTCCAATTTTATGTATGAATTGTTTATAAAACCATTGCCTTATGTTTTTCAGGTTGCTTTTGATGGCTGATGGGGAGTTGCAGGATATGGAGCACTTTTTTACTATCCTGCCCAATGCTTTCAGTGACTCGGAGGCATTCAAAACTAGTGTTGTTGGTACGAATATGTGCTTTTTTCAGGGCCATAATCACAATTCTTATCAGATATTGCCTAATGTAAGTTCTGTGGCCAGATTAATATAAATCTTAAGAAAAAAAGTTTAGGAAGTGGTTAGATTATAGTATTAGAAGTTTGTAAGTGTTCAATTATTCCTAAGAAATTCTCAAATATATTTTAAAGATTTGTTTTCTAGACTCATGAGATGTCCTTGTCTAATACGACAAATGTAAAAAAAAACTCAACAATATATTTGTCCACGAACCCATTTTTAAGTAGAAGAAAATGTAAAATGTGTTAGATGAAAAGGTAAGAACAGTTTTAAGAAGTAATAATACAAAATATCTTTCATTTTAATAAATGTTAGAACATGAAAATAGTAGTTTAGAAGAACTTTATTCTTAAAGGTGCAATGTGTAACATTTTTGAGAATCTGTTTATAGAAATGCAATGTAACATACAAAACTATGTTTTCAGTGGTGTATAAATACCTTACAAAATTCACAGTTATGTTTTAATTACCTTAGAATAAGCCATTTCTAGCTACATACACCGCGGGTCCCCCTCCATGGTTTAAGGCCCGTTCACACCAAGCACGATAACTATAAAGATAACGATAACGATATAGTTCTAAAAATCGTTCTCAATATTAAAGAATAGCATAGTTCACACCACAACTAAAACGATAACGATACAGAGGAACGATATCGTTGGAATCACTTTCAAAACGATTTTTTTTCAGCTGATGAACGATAAAACACTGACAGCCAATCAGAATCCATCCTGCTGTAATGAGCTCAAGAATTTAAAGCGGCAGACGCGCGTGCGCTTAGAATAAACAGACGATATCGTTCACTGGTGTGGACGCTAATATCGTTATCTTTATAGTTATCGTTCTTGGTGTGAACGTGGCTTAAGAAACGCTTGACTGACTACTCTCTGCTGTCTCTGTGTCGTGTGTCGGCAACCGTAGCTTCTCAAGCGGAGGGGTGGGGGAGGGGCTAATCAGTTTATTGCAATTCGCAACATCATCGCTAGATACTGCTAAAAATCTACACACTGCACCTTTAAGACTGTTTTGTGAATCTGCCCCCTGAACCATTGATCACTTTCTCTCTGTTTCTAGGTCTGTTCATGCGTCAGATGCTGCTGGCCTACAACAAACTGTCCTTCAGTCAGGTGTATAAGCTGTACAAGTCCCTGCAGCAGTACTGCCATCGGGACAATCAGCCCGAACTGTCGGCTCTGCCTGCAGAAGACATGGAGCTGACGAGCAATGAGGATCCCAGCGCTGACCACATAGACAAAGACGAGCTGGACACAGCATCTCTTCACCAGTCTGAACTGAGGTCAGAGGGGATAGCGTGTTACTTGTGTTATTAGTGGAATCAGGGTTGTATTAAATGAATTGTCTGAATGGACATGACTGGGGGTTTCTTTTCCATTTTCATCAGATCTGACGAGACCCGAGGTCCTTTATCTCAAAAACAAGCAGAATACTTCCTTGCACGACAGGTTTGTTACAGAGTCAGGAATTCACTTTTCCATTAAGGGTAATATTTTTTTTGTTTTGTTTTTTTATAACTTCATAAGGGAAATTTTTATGATTACCTTATTAAATGTGACTGTGTTGTTGTAATCAATCTAGTTTATTGTGCAGGGGCTTTTTTTTCCCCTCAGTATCTTGAATTTGGGGGGCATTTTTGCCCTAAACCCTGATTAATTTTGACCCTGGTTTGTTATAACCTCAAAGAGTCTTGACTTTTATAAACATTTTACACTATATAATTGTCACCATGTTTTTTCCCTCAGGCATACCTCCTTAAGAACGATGAAAACAAGGCCATGTCGCCGGCTAAACTACAGGACGAGCTGAACAACATTCTCAAATTCAATCCTGACTTTGCTGAAGCTGTAAGCTGAAATCCTTCTTTCAAGAAGCCGATGATTAATCTGGTTTTAATATAACGGAGCCTCTCTCTGTCTCTCCACAGCATTACCTTAGCTATCTGAACAGCATTCGAGTTCAGGATATCTACATCTCCACTCACAGCCTCCTGCACTACTTTGATCGCCTCATTCTTTCCGGTGGAGAGGGGAAGAGCAATGGAGATGAAGGCTATGGCCGCAGTTTGCGCTATGCTGTCCTGAATCTGGCAACCTTGCACTGTCGCTTCGGACACTAGTACGTATTAGTTGTCCAGATTACGTTTAGAGCATTGCATTGTGTCAGGAGCATTTTGTTTTTGGTGGGAAAAGAGGAAGGAGCCAGATTTGTAGCTTCTGAACTGAAACTTCTTTCTGTGTTTGTGTTTGTGCAGTCAACAGGCTGATTTGGCTCTACAGGAAGCGATCCGCATTGCACAGGAAGCAAACGACCACGTGTGTCTTCAACACTGTCTGGTAGGAACAGTTTCTTTGTTCTTTCACCATTAATATATGCAACAGGGATTCATCACTATTAAAATTCAGGCTAATAAGTTGATAATTATTTTCATGGCCAGTAACCAGTAAATAGTCTGTAATCAATTTCTATATTAAATGTAAAATAAAAAACTAAACACTAAAATCAGTTGTTTTAAATGCGACAAGTAAATTACAGCATTATACTGTAAAATATTAAAAATTGTATATTTAAATAAAATATTTAATATGAAATTGTATTTTATATTGAACTTTTTTTTCTAAATTAATAGTACATATTTAAATTATGTTTAAATTGAGCATTAGATGACAGCAAAGGTACTGGTAAATAGGGGAAGTGAGCAGCATGAACTGTTAAAAATGTCTGATACTGATTTTTGAATTAATATATATATATATATATATATATTAAACACCCAGGAAAATTATGATTAAATATAGAGTAATTGATATTCTAAAGATTATATTAAAGCGATTACACAGAGTATACGCTATATGAATGTCTCTGTAATAAAATCATAAAATATTATTTCAAGAATAATGCTGAATATATATTTTCCCTGAAAACCCCTGAAATTATATGTAGAAGAACTGATACATAAAATCAGAAGGAAAATGAAAGAATTGATGTGTTGCATGTATAATTTGCCTTAACATTACAGATCACACACACACACACACACAGATTGTCCTATATTCAGAATTTTTTTTTTTTTGTATTTATTTATTTCCTAATTTTAGAGTTGGCTCTACACACTGGAACAATTGAAAGGATCTGATAGTGTGGTATTAACTGAAGATTCTGTGAAAATTGCAGCTCACTTTTGTCTCCCTGTAAGTAACTCTTTAAAATTGATTCGTTTTAAACCCTTTTTCAAGTTTTTGCATACAAAAGTATTTGTTTTGTTTCCTTAATTATATATGAATGTGAAAAAGAAGACAATAAGAAATGGTATCTGGCACATTAAACCAGTGCATATTAATCTCTTGCAAGGTCATTATACCGTGAAGTAAATAATTAACACCTCCCTGTTGTGTTTGGCAGTATTTGGCATCTCTAGGCATTCAGTCTCTGGTCAAGCAGGGAGCAAAACAGGGCATGCCGGCCAACAAGCTGCTGGACGCCCTGCGAGGAACCGACATCATGCACTGGAAGCAAAGCCTCTCTGAGCTGATAGAAATCAGTCTGGCACAAACCACCTCTATATGGAGGATGTATGGCAAAAGGTCAGAAAACACAGATTCTGGATACCATCAGTCTTTAAACAGACTGTAAGGTCATCCATTCTGCACTGATACTAGCGCCACTGTTAATTTTTTCAGGTTTGACGTAGTTTACGCTGAAATTATTTGTGTTCTCTGTAGCACTATGGCACGGCAGCAGGCTCAGCTCCTGTTAAATATGAACAGTCTGGAGCCGGTGAACTTTAGTGTGCAGCAGAACAACACTGAGGCCTTTGCTGTCGCTCTCTGCCATCTGGCTGAACTCCATGCTGAGCAGGTACCTGAACTCCTACACAACTACATGAACGCAAATAAAAGTACATAAACACAAATGGCTCTTGGTACATAAACTTGATTTAATGTATTGTGTGCAAAAATGTGTTGAATGCTGTATTTTAGAATGTTTTACAGTCTATTGTGTTTCTTTTCTCCATACACAGGGCCTTTATGCTGTTGTGAGTGACATCATGAAACACTTGAAGCAGCAGTTTCCTCCTCATACCCAACATGCCAAAGTAAGCCTGTCGAACAAAATACAGGCATGATCAAGCACTGATCAGCAGCAGCAGCTCCAATTAAGTATATGTTCTCTCTCTCTCTCTCTTTAATAGCTCTGGATGCTGTGTGATCTGAAAATTCAGTTTGAGAAGGCTATGAATGATGGGAAATACCACTTGGCTGAACCGCATGTCACAGCTATCTCTGCCTTAAACAGCACTGAGGGATTGTACAGGTAGATAACTGCAGATATATACTCTTTCAGTAGATAAACCTGGACAAGTGATTGCTAATGTGCTTGTCTGTTCAGGAAAGCGCAGCTGCTGAAAGCTCTCAATCAGACATCTGAAGCATCTAAGATTCTCCAGCAGCTGCAGCAGCAGTGTGAGAAGAGTAAGAACATAGAGATGACTATCAGGTGTGTGTTTGTGAAAACCCTGGGATCACATTAGATATGTGGGTTTCAAGATTCAACTCCGTTTGACTTTTCACTCCAATTATTGCTGGCCATATTTATAATTACAACAAAAAAAAATGCTGATATATTTGAAATCTTGTTGAACATGCACTTTTCTGTTCTCTTGTTTGTATGTAACTCTTCAGTTTGTTTGTGTGGCAGGGTGATGCTGGCCTCTGCAGAACTTCACTGGGACTCGTCTGGTTTTGCGACAGCTCTGCCGTTACTCTTGCAGGCTCTTTCTCTGTCACGCCAACACAACCTGCAGAGCTTGACCTCAGAGACGCTGTTACACCTGGCATTTACACAGGTACACCAACACGAGACTCCTGATAATGCAAATGCTCACAAAACAACTCCCAGATCATTGATTTCAGCTATAAATTCATTGAAGTGTTTTTAAGTACACCTGTGTGTTTGTTGTTTCTGGGAAGATGAAAAAAAAGAGTGTAATTGTCCGCTTGTGTCTGATATTGATCATCTCTCTTCATAGCTGATGTTGGGGATCCCTGAGCAGGCTCTTGTATTGGTGCAGGACGTGTTGGAGTCAGTTTTGGCTCATGGGTCTCTGATAGACAAGGGCAGAGCTCTGCTGCTGGCCGCTCGCTGTCAGATGGCTTTAGCAGGAGCTGCTGCACAGGAACACAGACTGACTGGTACTGAGTCATGTTTGTCATCCGTCTCACTGTATTCGCGTCATAATTCATATGTTTAAGTGTTGTATTTTCCTTTCCTACAGCACTGGAACAAGCTGTGCACACTTTGGATGAGGCAGTTGTGTATTTCTCTCAGCTTGACTGTAAAGAGCGTATGAGAGACATACACTACCTACAGGCACGCCTGCATCACACTCTCGGCAACATTGCTCAGCGTAACAAATGCTCCATGCTCTTCCGCCTACTGGATCAGGAGCTGCCGTCGTCCGGGATGACTGTGGTCAGTCATCTTTAGAAAACATGAACGACACCAAACACTGTTTCCTGTACCATGCGCATAATGGAAATAAATGTTTTTTGTATGTAAAAACTCATTTCTGACTATTTTATTATACATGTGGTATGAGGGAAGCTAATTTGCAACAAAAAAATGTTTGAGTGGATTTTAAATCCATCATCGAAAAAATATATTGTAGGTAAAACAGTTTTTACAAGTCTTTAACAAGTCTTTAAAACCAAAACAATAGTTCCTAAAGATAATTACTACTTTAAAACATAATTTAATTCTATAAAAAATGTTCATATGGGAGCTCTTTTAATGTGAAATGTATTTTACCTGCGAAGCTGAAGATACCTGCGAGATTTTGTGCTGCCCTGGTGGTTCAGATGGAACACTGTTGAGGTATTGTCGGACCGAACGAGAACATGGCGGCCTGCCAGGACTGGCATGAAATACTTTATAGCCAAGAACACGGCACGTAGTTCCAGCAGATTGATATGTTCTGTGGCCTGGGTCAGTGTCCAGCACCCGCAAATACCTCTCTGATTCCACGTTGCCCCCCACCCTGTGAGGGATGTGTCTGTCATGACCAGTCCCCGACGAGAGGGAACAACACCCAGGGGCAATCCTGCCTTCAGAAACTCTTCCTGTCCCCACCATCTCAACGCACGGATGCAACGGTGAGAAATTACAACCAGCCGATGGCGATGTCTGGTGGGATCTAGCCGCAAACTGTTGTTCCTTAACTGTAGTGGTCTGAGGTGGAATAAACCCAGGGGAATCACCACTGTGGCCGCCGTTAACATCCCTATTAGTCACAGGACCACCTCGTACTGCAAAGACACACCCTGGTGAAAGCGAGCCAAAAGTTGCAGAGTGTCACACATTCCAGCGATAGGGAGGCAGATATTAGGTGGGAATTCAGGGTCATTCCTATGAACGTAGTGGTCCGTGTTGGAATCAGACAGCTCTTTTTCTCGTTCACAGTAAAACCCAACTTCCGCACGTCTCAAAAGTAGTCTGGAGTCTGGCACAGCCTGCTGTTTCGTGGGGGCACAAAGAAGCCAGACGTCCAAATAGGGCAGAATATGCATACCTCTTATCCAAAGAGGAGACAGAGCTTCGCTCACACACCTTGTGAAGACGTGAGGAGCAAGGGAAAGCCCGAAAGGTAGCACTTTGAACTGGTACGCTTGATTCAGGAAACTGAAACGCAGAAACTTTCTGTGATGAACAGCAATTGGGACGTGAAAGTATGCATCTTTCAGGTCGACACTTACAAATCAATCGTCTGCTGTCACAGACCGAAGAACGTCGGCTGCGCGCAGCATTCGAAAAGGAAGGACCATCAGGAACAGATTCAGGTGCGTCAAATCGAGAATTGGGCAGAAACCACCGTTCTTCTTCTGAACAAGAAAATATGTCGAATAGAACCCGTCTCCCTGAACGAGGGGATTAACTTTTTATGTGGCTCACTTCTCTAACAGTCAACAAATTTCCCGAGAGAGAGCCATTGCACGAACTGCGTCTCTGATGATTGTAGGAACAATTCTTGAAAATCTGGGAGGTCGGCGGCGAAACTGTAGAGTATATCCCTAGGGGTCTGCTGTGTTGGTCCTCCAGTACTCCAGCTGTTCTATAGAAAAACGATCGACCGCCGGCCTGAATGTCTCAAGCTTTATGTGTGCAACTTTTAGTGGTCACGGGTTGGCGCTGACGGGGTCCCCCTGGCAACTGTCGATGAGGTGGCCAAAAAACTCTTGCATCCTCAGTAACACGAGACCTTTGAGGGGGCTGTGACTGAGGTGTAGCGTGCGGGCGGAAACGTTGCTCCGATGTGGCATAGTGATGACGGGTCTGAACTGCTGGTATCCTAAAGGTAGGGTTGCGCTGCACCTGCGTCAGCTGATGAGTGGCCTCAGACAGCTTTACCCTCTTTTCCAACAGTATGCCTTTTTTAGTAGGGAATCCGTATGACCACATTGAGCACTGGGACACATCGCACATTCCCTCGTAGTGCCTCGTCTGGAGACACCACCAAAGCTGCAACAGGCTGCTCTATCTCTGGAGCATGACTCACCCCGATGGAATCTCCTTCAGCCATAGATGCTAGCGTCCAAACAATCTTTGAGCGCCACTTAGGTGGACCAGAACCAGTGAGGGCATTTGAAAATTCAGCCACAAAATCTTTACATTGTGGCATGGCGAAAGAAGCCGCAGCTGTGGCCTGTCTGAAAAAACATTCGTCTGGGCAGACTGGACCGGTGACTCATCAAGTCCTAGACGAGCAATTTCCATTCGAAGTACAGCCAAAGTATCATCGGAAGAGGACTGGGCCTGTCCAGATGACTGAACTGACCCTCCACTAGACCCATCTGCTGCTGGATAACCAGTGAAAACATCCTGAGGAGATGGTTGTGCAGCAACATCTACAACATCTCCGTGATCACGAAAAAAAGAATCTGAAGCACTCGTAAAAAGCACATCCATATCAGAATGATGTGAAAAACAAGGGGGAATCGAGAGACTCTTCCCCAGTTCCCTGATTCTGAACATTCTCATCCTCCTGTGTCATCTTCACAGGTGTAGCAGATGTGACTGGCTGAAGCAAGTGAAGCAGGCATTTCAGCTCTCCCATCTCTGAAGAAAGCACAGAAACCGTCTTAGAAAGTGAATTTTCCTCAACATGCGAATGTTCATCACTTCGCGATGTGGCCCTCTTACATCCAACTGCCCGAGGTTCACCGTTGAATTAGCGACTAACTCAGCAAGACGGAGCCATCGTTCCAACATAGGTAAAAGGCTGCATTGCAGACACGGGTCCGTGAGAGCCTCTCTCAGATGTTGGACACCCAAACACGACGGGCAGATGTTATGACCTTTAACTTATTGTCGCGGAAAACACCAGCACCGAGAGGCACAGAGTGTAACCAACGAAGCAATATAGACTCAAGTAGAAAATCAAAAACTCACCAAAATGCTACTAAATATACTCCAAATCCGTTGGAGTGGCATAGATGCACGCTGACACAGCTTGTGAGGACGATATCTCACTGCTTTTGTAAGCTGCACTTGACAGCGCGAATATATCACTCAACCAAAAACAACCTATCTCAACCAGGCGAAAAAAGCAAAAGAGGCAGAGTGTTGAGCTACGGTGGCTTATAACCCCCTCAGGGCTCAGCATACGTCACTATGTGACTTTGTTGGTATATTCTCTCGACCTATCTAGCTGGCGCTGCGATAATCCATAGTGTTTACACTGCCTCTGGCGATCAGTAGGAATGAAACCGAACGGAAATATTTCAAGAGGACCCCAACAAGTGCCGAAACTAGCTGAGACATGCTTATTGTACAATGTCTACTTGTCAGTGGTGTTGTCGATAACCAGAAAGGTGAGTTTTTGTTGAGTTTTATTTGCACGTTTCTGTATATGGTTGTGAGAATTTGCAGCATGTGTTGTCAAACCGATGAAGATATTTTCTGGTGTTTTTCAATATGTTTTCATCAGTTGCAGCACATGGAGCTCTTTTTTTTAAGCATAGCCTAGAACAAATTTGTGTTTGAAACATTCATATGTTGAGCTCATATATGAGTTCAGAGATTGAACATTGAAGTGATTCAGTTACTGTTTAACAGAAAACCGTTATCACTTTTAAAACAAACCCAACACCCCCATTAGATGGTTTATTTACTTAAATTAATCTCTATCATTTAACAAAGCTTTAATTCCAATCATTTGCGAAGTGCACCTTTTCCATTTATTTTAATAGCCGAATTTAGCCCTAAAATTTACATCAAATGATTTGTCGGTAACACTTTACAATAACAGTACATGAATAATCATGTGCAAATACTAAAATTAAATGTTAACACTTTAAAATAAGGTTCCATTAGTTAATGTCTTAACTAACATGAACAAACAATGAACAATAAATTTATTACATTATTTATTAATCTTTGTTAAAGGTGTAATAGGTGATTGTCTTCAGAAACATTTTTGTTATGCTGGTTGAAAGTTTCTTCACATCCCGATAGCAATCATTAAGTTAAGTGGTCTAAATGTATTTATCTGTATTTATATATTCTGTGGAAGGCGTAGGACCAAGAAATGTTCGTCCAATCAAAACGCTCGGTCCGAGTGTTTTAATTGCCTTTCCTAACTGCCTCTCAACATATGTATTAGCATAACTCTGCGCACCCTGTTCGCGCAGACAGATATGTCATCAACGCATTCACATACGCTGTGCAGACAGAGCGAGAATGGCAGACAAACATCAACAACCTGATCGTCCTTCCTGGTATTGTAGTACTTTTGCTAACTGTACTATAAAGTTTTCTCACTGGGTGAATGACACATGATGTAGCCCAGCGGTTCCCAATTCCAGTCCTCGCACAGGGGAAGCACAGGAAATCTGTTGAAGTTTACTTCACTTCGGAACATTCATTCACGGATTTGCGCTACGTCTTCACACACAGACAACTTACTAGAGAAGTGTGACATAATATACCTCTGTAAATAAATACTATTTAAATTCACGTCTCGCACACTTTAATGCCCTTTGTATGGAACATATACGCTCGCTTGGAACTGGAATCATGGCGGAATATCCGGTGATGTACACTTCACAGGCACTCCCGGTCGAATAGAACAAACGTCGCACGTGATAAGAGATACATATGAAATCTGTGAGGAGGGCGCGAGGATCGGAATTGGGAACCGCTTATGTAGCCTATTGTAATGTTGTCTCTGGTGCAGTGTTGCCAGGTCAGCGGTTTTCCCGCGGAATTGGGCAACTTTAACACTGATGCCGCGGGTTGTTTTTCATGTCCGCGGGTTGAAGCGACTCCATGATAACGACTAACATGATATTTATCCCCTGGAATGCGATTTTTAACTGGGGACCCCCTCGAAACGCTATTGGGCTAGTTTTGAGTAGTGATTGGGCGGGTTTTCTTGTGAAAACCTGGCAACCCTGTCTGTGAGCGTAAATCCATTCAGAGGGCGTGGCTTTGGACAGCGATTGCAGGGAGGGTGGGACGTTCGCTTTAAGTGCTATCAGGCTAAAGTTAGCATTTTCCAAGATCTCCTACTACACCTTTAATGTTAGTTAATGAAAATACAGTCGTTCATTGTTAGTCCATGTTAATTCACAGTGCATTAACTAATGTTAACAAGCACAACTTTTGATTTTAATAATGAATGAGTATATGTTGAAATTAACATTAAGATTAATAAATGCTGTAGAAGTTTGTTCATTCATAGTTCATGTTAACTAAAGTAGTTTACTAATGTTAACTAATGAACCTTATTGTAAAGTGTTACCAATTAAATATTAAATATCAAAACTAACAAAAGAGCAACAATATATAAGTGCAAATGACAAGTCTTGGTTAGCCTAAGGCAGTATTTGACATTTCCTGTCTAATCTCTCTCCTATATGTGGTTGGTTCATTATTATTCAAACATACTATTACCATACTGAGCGGAAATACAAATTTAAAAAGTACTAGTATCTATTAAGTTCAGGATATCCTTGGTCTAAAAAGTTACTAACTAAAAAAAAAAAAGTACTAGTTCTAATTTTTCTTAACAAGTAAAGTATAATTACATTTAGTCACTATTTGAATAAGTACTAGTATCTAATAAATAAGTACTAGTAACTTTACAAAAGACAATAGTACCTAAAGAATAAGCACTACCTAAAGGTGCATTAGTAGCTAATCAATAAGTACTAGTACTTAATGGAAAATATACTAGTATCTAAAAAAATAATTACTAGCATGAAAATCGATACTACGGTTTATAGATTAAATGTTAAAACGGCTTGCCATACGCCCTGCTCTTCGACACGCCCACTATTCTGACCTGCAGAAACCCATACTTGAAGTTTTTCACCCGGATTCCTCCACAATATTTATCCTCCATCATGGAGGCTCTCGGGGGATACCCCACCAAATCAACTGCTTTTAGAGCAGGACTGCTCAAGGTCTTACTGAGTGTGGCTGTGTGCATGGGCTCACTGTACCTACTGCAGAGTAAACTGTCAAAGTCGCGAAAAGCCAAAGATTTCTACTCGTATGAAGTGAACGACGCGAGAGGCAGGACAGTCTCATTGGAGAAGTATCGGGGGAAAGTAAGTTATGCAATCTCATAAGCACAAAAGTTTTGTTTTAAATGGTTTAACATGATTTGTGAGGCTTTTGGAAATGTATTCTTGCACAAATGCGTCCCGTGCAGCGGTGTTTTCACTCGAGGTCTCGCTGTCTCTGATAATAGGTCTCTCTGGTTGTAAACGTGGCGAGTGGACGGGAGTCGACGGAGCAGAATTACCGGGCTCTGCAGGAGCTCCACCGAGAGCTCGGCACGTCTCATTTTAACGTGCTCGCCTTTCCCTGCTCGCAATACGGTGACACCGAATCAGGTCCCAGCCGAGAAATCGAGGCTTTTGTCAAATCCAACTACGCTGTGACATTCCCCATCTTCAGCAAGATCAAAATAATGGGGTCCGAGGCGGAGCCCGCATTCAGATTCATCACAGGTAGGTTTTACCTGAGAATAACCCTCATTCAGGAACTTTTAGCTAATAAAATTAATACGTTTTACACCCAAAAAAAGTAATATCATGAGAACGATGTACATTCACATGAGTTGAGACTTCCAGGCATATTATTTCTCTATAAAGTTGGTTTTATTCTTCAGAGCGGGCAAAGGCGACCCCTCATGGTCGCCTCCATTTTGACATCCTATGATCAGCCGTTGCTACTACTACTAATAGTGAGTTATTAATAATAAGACTATTTACTTTATGTAACACAAGCCAGGGTTCAAGATACTTTACAAACGCATAAACATAAAAGTACATCTAAAGAAAACAAGCAAACCAAACAATATAACAACAGCACACAACAGTCTGAGGTGGGGTTTTAGATCATTGTGCACTCAAACGTTTTGTCCCAGACGCTGTAAATTGAATCTACAGCCCTGGCTATGTATTGTAAAGCAACAGCCTCTGGTTTAAAATTGAGGCAATTACTAAATGAAAATAATATTATATTTCTAATATGTTTTTTGTACATTTCTAGATTCAGTACAGAGAATCCCCAAATGGAACTTCTGGAAGTTTCTTGTGAGTCCTGAGGGCCAGGTGGTGCGTTTCTGGAAGCCGGAGGAGCCCATAGATGACATCCGAAAGGAAGCCACAGCGCTTGTGCGGGATATTATATTGAAGAAGAGACAGGAACTATGATGTGCACAAACTCCCTTAGAGACTCAAAAGTGAATCGTTGTGCACGTTTAAGTGCGTATAGATACGCTGTGCTATTCTGGTAAATGTGAATGAAACTGGCAGAAGATGTGTCAGTTAAAGCCTGTCTTTGTGTGCTTAATGCGTGTTAATGTTAGCAATAATTTGGATTTTTGGAAGTATGATTTTGAAAAACAAAACACCAACATCTGTCTTTTTATCAGCTTGATTATTTAAAGAATCAACCATGTAAATGTATCAAACTACTTTTCTGGCAAGTGACCAGAAAACCACTGAACAATTATCAAGTCCATAATTGCATATGTTGCTCTTTTGGAATGAACGGAGAGTATAGCGGATTAATGCATATTCAGTTACACTAGCACACGCCGAATTGAGATTACCATGGGATCAGAAGTAATGTTACTTCATAAAAGTATTACTTCGTCTTGGCCGTTACATAATGTTTACTCTTAGTCTTAACATTTCAACATTTTCCCTGTCATTGTCTTTGGTTATGAACCTGTTGAATAAAAGTCATGAACAATGCTTTGAGATATGAGAAACTGTCAATTTTAGCATTTGAAGACCAAGAATATATATGTTAAAATATATACAAATAAAACAAAAAAAAACATGGTTAATAGTTAAACCATGGTAACCACAAATAAACCATGGTTTTGCTACACTAGCTATAGTTTAACCATGGTATTTGTAGTAAAACTGTGGTTATGCAAATGGTAATCAATACGCCAAAAACCCATGGTTACTACACTTTTACTGTAGTAAAACCATGGTTAATTTTCGTAAGGGTTAGATGTGATTTAAAGGGATAGTTCACCTAAAAATGAAGATTCTGTCATTAATTACTCACCCTGAAGTTGTTCCAAACTTAAGAGCTTTGTTCATCCTCGGAATACAAGCGAAGATATTTTAAATTAAATCAGAGGGGTTTCTGTCCCTTCATTGACAGCCTAAGAAACTTTCACTTCGAAGGCCCAGAAAGGTAGTAAAAACATCACGGAAGTAGTCCATGTTACTCCAGTGGTTCAACTGTAATTTTCTGAAGCGACGGGAATGCTTTTGTGCGCCAAAAAACTTTCTTCACTTCCACTTCATTCTCCAACACGCGTTCACGAGAGCTGCTTCTTCCCTGGTCAACGAGAGCGCCACAACGTATGTTTTACCGTATGTTTAGTAAACTTCAGGTAAATGTAAATGCCCATCTGACTAGTAAAATTAAGATGTATTATGTAAATCCATAAAAATAATATACAACTGCAAACAACTAATGAATTGTGATTTTGATCTCATGTTTAATTTTAACAATAAAAAGTAAGGAACAGGCCTTGATGCATGTGCAACAACAATGTGTTCTGATCTGCTGCCTTAACGTAATACATATAACATAATATAATTTATTCTTAATAATAATATGGTTAGTTTATTTTAATATGTAAGGCTGTATGCTTAATATGTAGCTCTGCTTGACAAAAAATAACGACTAGCATTTTCTTCACTTCCACTTCATTCTCCAACACGCGTTCACGAGAGCTGCTTCTTCTTCCCTGGTCAGCGAGAGCGCCACAACGTATGTTTTACCGTATGTTTAGTAAACTTCAGGTAAATGTAAATGCCCATCTGACTAGTAAAATTAAGATGTATTATGTAAATCCATAAAAATAATATACAACTGCAAACAACTAATGAATTGTGATTTTGATCTCATGTTTAATTTTAACAATAAAAAGTAAGGAACAGGCCTTGATGCATGTGCAACAACAATGTGTTCTGATCTGCTGCCTTAACGTAATACATATAACATAATATAATTTATTCTTAATAATAATATGGTTAGTTTATTTTAATATGTAAGGCTGTATGCTTAATATGTAGCTCTGCTTGACACATTTTGTATCGGGGGTCCCTGCTCCATGTCTCTGTCGCCTAAGGGGTCCTTACCCTGAAAAACCTTGAAGACCCCTGCTTTAAGTTGAAACACATTTATTTATTCTAATGTTGAATTTAAAGTTGTGATAACTAATCACAACAGTCTTTATTTATTTATTTACAGCGTAGCTGATTTTATTAACAATTTAGATTTTCCAATGATGTGTTTTTGTACATGTCCACTAGATGGCAAAATCGTTCAACATGACAAATTTCTCTCTCTCGCTTTCAGGTTGCCAGACTTCTCTGATAGGTTTGCACTTACTTCAAGTGAGAGGTTGTTTGTTTTTTAATTCAGCTGAAAATGGTAGTTTGTGTGAAAGGAAATAAAAGTATCTAGACAGCGTAATACTTTATAGAATGCACAGTTATTTATAATATAGTATGTAGTGTACTATTGCACATTGTAAAACATACTAGTGAGCATTAGTATTTAGTATGCACTCTGTAGAAGGTAGATTGAACATTCAAAAATAGATGCAGTGTTTACAATGTATCTGTCAGTTTTTTGGGGACAAATAGTATCCAATTTTTCTTTGTTTAGCTGTTGCTTCTGTCCATTGTCAAGATTATGTAGTTTTAAATGAATACTTTGATTTGTTCTATAGCTGAATTTTTCTCCAAGAGGCCATAAGCAGATATCTTAGACAGCGACATCCCTTATTCACTCATTCTTCATCCTTCTGACTAATGTGACAGTAGAGGCACAAATGGCAAAGAGACTTTGCAGAGAACAGAATAATAGTTCTGATGTCCGTCTCTGCCAACTCTGTAGCAATCACCTTCCCTGCCCTCATGTTTAACAGATTCAGCTTGACCCAGCCAATCCATCACGCTGTTATTTGAGCTGAATGTTCTTAGAGGAAAAACATCCTCAGAACTAAATGTACCAAGTGTCCAGACAAGTGAAGGCGTACATTCTTAAGCTTCAAAGTTCATCCTGGTGGGGTAACCGCTGCCTGACTGTGCTCTGACATTTTGTGAGCTCTGATCAAAAGGACCCCGTTTGCTTTGACAGCACAGAAGACCCCATAAGGTGCCCAGCTGGGCATAAAAGACCATGGGAGCCTTCAGGACTGAGCATAATGAATGACAATTACATGCAAAATATTTCCTTGTTGGAATGTCAATAAATTCATACAAACTAAGCTAAAATGTCCCTTGTTATATATTTATATTAAAAAATGTTATATATTTATATTCTATTGAATTCTATTTTCGAACTGTAACACACAAGGTTTTCGCTGTAGGTACTTTGTGTTTGTTAGAAGTTGAATTCAAATCAAATAGTCACAAACTCCCCATAATACTTCTGAATATGATGTCTTCTTCATAAATATTGTGAAAGGTATGAAAAAATATGGTTCAGATCACTCAGACCATATATGGAAATGTTCACCATTGGAGCTTGGTGGTCGTGTAAAAGTTTGTTACTGCTCCCAAGCAAAATTTTACTAAAAGCTCATTTTTTGAGATATCAACTTTAAATTTGGAATGGAACTTTTTTTTTTTGTTATGGCTTGGATTTTTTAGCTGTAGATTCCAACATGTTGTGTAAAACAAATGTTTGATATAAAATATAAGATTCAAATGTAATGTTCCAGCATATGCTTAAAAAGTGGAACTGACAGTTAACAGGTTAATATTAATATTCCCTTATATGTTTAATATAAATGCAACGGGCAACAATTTTGAGTTTTGTGGTAAAAATCACCTCAGAGCACTCATTTTATTGTATTGGTGCAAAGCTAGGTTGATTATCTTGTACATTTAATAGACTGTTTTGTATTGTTTTGTAAGTCATACAGTCAGGTGGTTATTGCAAAAGAGGTGAGCAAGCTTGTACACTGTATTTCACATAAAGGCTTACATTTAAGTCTGTTCCTCACAAAGCCCTCGTGTGTCTCAATACTTAGAATGTGTCATTTGGGCTGCTTTTTTAATACTTTAATGGTGTTTTTGTTAGTGATACATGACGATGAGTGGCCTAATTAATAACACATAATTTGTGGAAGAACTGTCCTTTTAGGAACAAGCAAAAATAATGTGGTAAAACTCATATTCATTATGGTCATTCATTTTTTTCTAACCATTATTTTATGTTTTGTTTAGCCATGGGGTGGCAGACCAGGACTCTGGTATTATTTTTTCTGCAGTAAACTGGGTCTGTCTGTATGCTTGTCACAACAACACAGACCATGACATGCATAATTCCCAAGGCCTCAATAGGACTGTCTCAAAAGCTGTTACAGCATCACTGTTTATACAACCAGATGTAACAGAGCAGAAGAGTCTGCACTTCTTGTTTGAGATCACAGTGACAAAAGCAAGTGTACACACTGCTGAAGATCTGTTTACAGATGTTCAACACACACACTCTTTATAACCACAATTATATACACACACTGACAAGAACCATACAAGCTCAACTGAGTGGAAGTGGGCGTCTGCATCCTGCTTCATGTTTCTAAGGATAATAGGGATGTTTTCTGTCATTATTTTCTTGCCCTCATGTTGTTCCAAACTTGTTGCAGTTCTTTTATTTATTTGTTTTATCCCCCCACCCCCCCCTCGTCACAC
>NW_015505680.1:504911-533596 GCF_001515645.1 Sinocyclocheilus grahami
TGGTGTTTTTTTTTTTTTTTTTTTTCCCCCCCCCCCCCCCCAATTTGGAGAATATTATTTTTATGAAAGAGTTTAGAGTGACCATTCCTATCAAGCTATCATCAAAAAAAAAAAAAAAAAAAACCCAGTCCATATAATATGCCATAACAGTTTTGAGTAAGAAAAGACAGAAATATTAATGAACAAAATTACTTTTGACACTTTGAGAAACGCCACTGGTTCTCGTGACTCATGACCGATGCACGTGGTCAAATCTGCCCCATATTCAATCTGAAATTTACATTAAAGGGGATGATTTTTACTAAATAATTTGGTCTAGTACAGGTTCAACGTACTCATGAACAGATTTCATTGAAAATCGTGTAGTCTCTGATGGTCTCAGACTTTTTTAGCTTTAGACTAGGCTATCCATCCAGTCAGAGGATATCAAACATGTTTGATATTTTGAGCCGATTTTAGCAGATTGAGGTCTCTGCAGAGCAAAAGTGGGCGTTTCTGAATTTGTGGGTGTTTTCAAACTGCAGGGTGTTTCTCAATCATGCAATCAAAATGATCCCCCTTACCTAACCCCACCCCTAAACCTACCATCACTATGACGTCAGCCAATCAAGACACATGGTCGAAAAACGCCCCGATCTGGTAACGCCCATTACTTTCCTGCAGAGAACTATACTTGGATTTTAGAGCACATATTGTTTTCATCTGTCATACCTCTCCTAGCAACAAGGCACGTGTTTTCAGCATGACTTTGTTGTGATCGTAATGACTTTAAAGTCTGGTGATGTATGATCTTCAGTCCTTTAGTGTGTGATGGACAGTTTTTCCTCTGTGACTGTTACAAAGTCAGTAAGTGTATGTTGCCCAGTTTTTTAAAAGCTGGTCAGATTTTAAAAGTCGTGTAGTGTATTCCAGCCTTAACGTTCGCAAAATTCTAAAATAGAATGTTCCTTTAACATTCGCATTACCATAACAAAAATTTTAAAAGTAAAATAAACAAAACTAAACGTGACCGTTAGCAAAACCTTCCTAGAACGTATTTTTGTTAGCTGGCTATGAAAAACGCCACTGGTTCTCGTGACTCATGACCGATGCACGTGGTCAAATCTGCCCCATATTCAATCTGAAATTTACATTAAAGGGGATGATTTTTACTAAATAATTTGGTCTAGTACAGGTTCAACGTACTCATGAACAGATTTCATTGAAAATCGTGTAGTCTCTGATGGTCTCAGACTTTTTTAGCTTTAGACTAGGCTATCCATCCAGTCAGAGGATATCAAACATGTTTGATATTTTGAGCCGATTTTAGCAGATTGAGGTCTCTGCAGAGCAAAAGTGGGCGTTTCTGAATTTGTGGGTGTTTTCAAACTGCAGGGTGTTTCTCAATCATGCAATCAAAATGATCCCCCTTACCTAACCCCACCCCTAAACCTACCGTCACTATGACGTCAGCCAATCAGGACACACGGTCGAAAAACGCCCCGATCTGGTAACGCCCATTACTTTCCTGCAGAGAACTATACTTGTGATCGGAATGACTTTAAAGTCTGGTGATGTATGATCTTCAGTCCTTTAGTGTGTGATGGACAGTTTTTCCTCTGTGACTGTTACAAAGTCAGTAAGTGTATGTTGCCCAGTTTTTTAAAAGCTGGTCAGATTTTAAAAGTCGTGTAGTGTATTCCAGCCTTAACGTTCGCAAAATTCTAAAATAGAATGTTCCTTTAACATTCGCATTACCATAACAAAAATTTTAAAAGTAAAATAAACAAAACTAAACGTGACCGTTAGCAAAACCTTCCTAGAACGTATTTTTGTTAGCTGGCTATGAACTACTTTTATATAGGTTTAAACTTTGTATTGTGTTTTTGTCCATTCTGGAGCTAAACAGGTCAGTTTCCTATAACTGGAACTGTACAAGAAAAAAGCTTATAGGACAGTTCTTCAAAAACTTTCTTGTTTTCCATAGAAAAATAACAGCAAGTATGGGTTTGGAATGACACGAGGGTGAGTAAATGACAGAATTTAATTTTTTTTCAGCTATTACTTTTCAGAAGAGAGTGTGTGTGTGTGTGTGTGTGTGTGTGTGTGTGTGTAATATTCCCTCAGGCTGTCACAGATCCTAGCACCACAAACCATCATTTAAAAAAAAAAAGCTTCTCTGCATCTCCTCCATGCACTCCAGCACATCAATCAGCAGATGGGCACCTCACCAGCCTCCCACAGGCACTTTCAACCATCAAACGTATTCACACCGATTTTCCATATTAAAAATAAACAAGCAAGTATTATTTTGCTACACTCATGGTATTATTAATAAAAGTTTATTACAGAAGCATTGAACAGTCAATCTTATAAACTGTTTGAAGCACAGATTCAGAGGACACAGTTTATGATACGGACAGAGAAAGCTAATTCAGACTGACTGACACAAAAACAACATGACAAATAAGCTGCCTTCTATCAATAATCTGACACTGAGTGTATCAGCTTGCTTAGCATTGTGGGTATTGACACCATCATGGTGTTTATGAGTAACAGATTTACGCAGATTATGCAGGTTAAACAGGTTAAAGCAGATCACAAGCCAGATAATTGTTATGATCTAGACACAGAGCCAAACAACAAATGCAAAGATTGCTGTTTTTTATGAATTAATTTTTCACAGGTACTAAATAGTCCAAATTAATTGAATATTCAGTTCTGGAAAGTTAACAAGAGGGCAATTCATCATTTGAATTTGTAGGCCCTTTAAAAATGGACACTTATTAGCACGTGTTGTGGAATATTACATAGAATATAATAGTCTGAAGTCAACAACAACACTGGGAAAACATTTAGATAACATTAAACAAACACACACAACTGACATTTAAAAGAATACATATATCCTAAATAACACTGACTAACACTGGTTCCCTTTCATGGGAACTTCGAACTGCGTCCTCTAGGGGTCGCTATGGGGAACGCCTCGTCGTGACCCGTGTCTGAAGCATACATTGAAAAAACACCAACTCGTTGGCCGGCGACAGCCATGACGTCACTACCGGTGCGACTCCAGTATAAATCGGCGCCGGGAGCTACACATCATTCTCTTCTTCGCTTTGAATTTGTAGGCCCTTTAAAAATGGACACTTATTAGCACGTGTTGTGGAATATTACATAGAATATAATAGTCTGAAGTCAACAACAACACTGGGAAAACATTTAGATAACATTAAACAAATACACACAACTGACATTTAAAAGAATACATATATCCTAAATAACACTGACTAACACTGGCTTTACCCCCAAACAACAAGTGCTGGTTAGTACAGTAACTATTTGTTTGGCTCATTTTTGTTTCAGAATGACAAAGATGTTCATGTTACAAGACAACATCACTACAACAAGCTTTTCAGTCACAAACCTGATGATAACACAGATAATCGAAGGCCATGGTACAATCATTAGCTCTTTATCTCAAGGTCCATTTATTTGATCATTAATGACTTGTCTGCCAAAATTAGATTTAAAAATAAATGGGGTGTTGCTGCAACTTTGTGTTAAAGGCAAGGTTATTTTGAGCATGATGTTAAGAACATTTAATAAACTTTAAGTAAAGTTGACCAGACATGATTAATCAATGTGCTTGAGATGTTAAAATACACCATACAGAAATAGCATAATGAACCACCATACTTCATTAGATCATTCCAAAGGGAGAAGCAGTGCATTGACACAGCAAGACATATTTAAGAGGTATATTTAAGATGACCTGAACATAAAAAGGTGAACAATCCATTCAGTAAACTTTCATATACAACAACGTTTTGTACCTCTTGTCTTCTAAGATAGCTTTGTTCATCATTAGCAGACAACAAAAAACAGACGCTGGCAATTCAACAGCGTTACCTTTTTGTATCATCATTCACAACTACACGACAAGTGGTGCGTGGGTATTCACAAGTGAACATTTTGGAAAGGGGGGGGAAAATGCAAAAGTCTTGACATAGCAGTTTTGCTTGCGTCACGTGACGTGGCGTGGCTCGGCTGTATAGTCTGTTGAGCTGGTTTCATGGCTTTTGTTGGGAGATTAGTAGAGCACACACAGAGTGGTGATAGGTCCGGTCTGCTGCGGCAGAGACGGCCTCAGCAATGCAACACTGACAAATACGACCAAACCTGACCAGACCCCACAAAATTCCTAACCATACCTTAGTTAACAGCCGGGTCCGTAGAGCTTCAAATCCACCGTTGGTATACATCAGCCTGTCGACTGACTCTGTCAAACTCTGGGATTTTTTTATTGGTAATTTTCCTGTCTGTCACTGGTTCTTCGTGACCAAAGAGTGGCGTAAGAAAGCTTCTTTTACGCGACTCTCTGTGGCCCCCTCCAATGAACCCCCACCTCGAGTCAAGGATCATCATCTGCCAACACAGTAAGTCAATGGGGAAGCTTTAAGAGCATTTCAAACCAGCGTGTTTCACCGTTTGCTGTGTTCAGGTGGTTAGTTGGCTCTTTAAATGCGCTGCTGTTGGTTCACACATAACCGCAATGGGAAGGTCATGGAACTGCAGTGGAGGAGGGAGATGGTAAAAGGTGTTGATTGGGAGAAATGGTACTGAGAGAAGAGAGATCTCTTGCCTGCGCTCTCCCATTCTTTCTTTATCCCATTGTCAGGGGACAATGATCGTGATTGGTTCACCTCTCGCAATGGTGCAGGGTAAAACTACCTGAACTTTTCTGTTCCCCGATGCTCCATGGCTCCAGGTCCTCTTCCTCATCTTCATCCTCCTCTTCTTCATAGTGGCTGGGTTCTTCAATGGAGCTCTCCACGCGGTAGCAATAGGGCTGACCTTCTGTGTACTCATAGATGGTGGGCAGACTGCCCTTTAGACTACAGCGTCGCCGTAGGGCCACCAGAAGAGGCTGAGAACAGAGTAAAAACAGTTAAACAACTTTTGGGTTACAATTAATTACTGATGATGTCTGTAGACTGTCTATTGTTTGGTTGTGTGTTACAGAAAATCATGAAGTCTCCTTACCGAATTTATTTCTTATTAGATGGGATACTAGCAGTAATTAACAGAGAAGGTTGGTTAACGTCTAAAATTATTGTATTGTAAGGTCAAACTAAATGAAAAGCATATAGTAAAAATACTGATAACACTTCACAATATAGTTCAATTTTTAACATCAGTTAATGCATTACGTATCATGAACAATCAAACAAAATGTATTAATCTAGGTCCATGTTAAACTATAAATATATTATGGTTAATTGTTAATTCATGTTTGTTTATAATGCATTATATTTTTTATGTATGTATGTATGTATGTATGTATACACTGACAGCTTTGTACCTTTTCCCAAGAGTGTATTATATTAGAAGCATATAGTAAAAATACTGATAACACTTCACAATATAGTTCAATTTTTAACATCAGTTAATGCATTACGTATCATGAACAATCAAACAAAATGTATTAATCTAGGTCCATGTTAAACTATAAATATATTATTGTTAATTGTTAATTCATGTTTGTTTATAATGCATTATATTTTTTATGTATGTATGTATGCATGTATGTATGTATGTATGTATATATACACTGACAGCTTTGTACCTTTTCCCAAGAGTGTATTATATTATATTATATTATAATTTGTTATAATTTATAATTATATGTAAAATGTATACTATAGAAATTAACAGAAACCAATAAAAATACTGTAGAAGTATTGTTCATTGTTAGTTCAGGATACCTAAAGCACTAACTAATGTTAACAAATTGATGCTTTTCTCCTCAGGGAAAACTAGTCCCATCCAAATAGGACTTTAATTAAATGGTTCACCCTGCCAGTTGAAAATGGTGAGTGAAAACATATAAAACAAATATTTATCTCGCATAGCCTGATTAACCCAAGTAGATTCCAAGTAGTTCCTGGATCAACATCCTTGATGGTCCTGGAACAACATTACTATCAGCCAATAATATTTTAGGGCTGGAGTTAGGTTTGATAGGCAGACAATGTTCTTGTCTCTAATTTTATGGGTAGGTTAAAGTAGGGCTATGACTGTTTGTCAGCAAATATTGCTCCAGGAGCATCAAGGAAGTCCTACTTGGCTAATCCATGTTGTACCTCTTATAAAGAAGGCATCAAGTCTTGCAGTACAACTGTCCTTTACCCAAAATGAAGCATTTATCACAGTGTAATTTTTACAATAAGGGGGACTGTGATTGATTTTAAGATTCTGTTGATTTACCTGTGGCATGGTAAATATGTCCACGTTGTTGCCCAGGTCAATCCAGGCAAGACAACTGAACTTCTTGGAATCTTTGAGGGCTTCACTCAGATCTTTAAGGATGCCAAGAGTCAGACGGTTCCCATTGAGAGCCAGTGTTGTGAGTTTGGGCAATGCACCCAGGAAGGGCAGAAGTAGACGTAGGCCCTCGTCCCGGAGCTCAGTGAAACTAAGATCTACGGATATCACAGCGCCCCCACTGGTCTGGAGGTAATACGCCACATGCCGTATGTCACGAGTTGATAAAGGGATGCTAGAGAGGTCCACAGAGTCACTGCAGAGCTTCTTCTGAAGTGTTGTCTTAAGACTGAAAAGTGAAAAAAAAACTAATATTATATACAGAGCAATTCAATGAGAAAACTAAAAACAGATATACAAGCATTAGAGTGATTTGGACTGTAAATCTGATCATTTACAGCAAATAAGGAAATGCTGCGGTTTTAACAAAATAGAGGTTAAGGATTTGAATACTTGGTCTTTATTGAAAACCATTTTTTTCTGGCTATGAGCTGGTACTTGCCAGTACTTTAAATTACAGGGACAGGGGTAAGAAGGCTGCTGTGGTGTGGGCAGAGCTTGGGATATGCTATTGAGTGTGCTTCCATTCACATTACAGTTTTTGTCTGAAAATGATCAAATCTTGAGTTGCAATCATGTCAGAATTCAGAACAAGCATTCATTTTATAATGTGCTAAAGAAAAGCAGGCTACACTTTATCAAAAACGAGTGTTTTTCAGCTTATTAGCTTGTATGGATTGCTTTAAGACTACTTAATAATTTCATTACAAATGTAGAAATTACATTTATTTATGTACATTTGAATATTTTAGTGAATAAAAGTGTAAAACAGTTGCATGAAATAACAATCCATGTTTTTGTACGTGAATAATTAACATATGTCAATATACTGTATGTATGGGAGATTTTAATGGAGCACAGATGGATGCTGATTGGATATCAGACTCTAAACACATAATTTTGGGTCCTGCATAGATACATGCACACTGGTGGTCACTATTTCAACAATAAAACTTATTTGATTGTCTACCATTCATGTATTTTTGTCCCACCTGTAAGCCTGGCTTCTCTATATGAGGATACTGTGATCTCTCAAATGGGTGGGACTTTACAACGAATGACCAGTAATTAAAATCTGTTGATTTAGATGTCATAGCTGAAGTTGAAGTCATTATAACATTTAGTGTTATGAAACTCATCGTTGGCCTTTGGAATTTGATTATTGCATAATCATAAGCAAGTCATTTTACTGTCTAGTACAATAGTGTGGTTAGAGAAGCAGCTTTTGATGAAGAACACTGTAGATATAAAACAAGAAACAAAAAAACAACAACACTGAGCGCACGGTTTGTTATTGTCTGACATCTGTGTTTGCCAACTTGTGAGAAGCATGAGTTGGCAGTTATATATGTAAATTTCATCTTCACTGTATCAATACTGATAAACATCTATTCAGTGAATATTATCCTTTGCAATTCTTTGTTCAATGATTTAGCCAAGTTGTCACTTGGGCGAAGGTACAAAAGCTAAAAGGTGCATCTCTGTACTTTATTTACCCCCAAATGGTACATATTAGTACCTTAAAGGTACATATTAGTATTTCAAAGGTACATATTTTAAAAGTACATATTAGTATCTAAAGTGTACATATTAGTACCTTTTGAAATGGTACCACCCAGTGAGTTTTTTTTTTCCCTGATAGTGTATATTCAATTTATGTGCATATTATCCTCTAGCTTCAAAAGCTGGCATTGAGAGCTTTTGCAGAAATCAGACGGGAGCTTTCATGCATGTATTGCCAGTTATGACATAGTCTCGACTTTGCCAAACCGAACCTTCTGTTTCTTCTTTTTGAGTCATTAGTTGGTGTGTTTAGTCTATTTGCAAGGCCCAATTAAGTTTCAGCATGAAAGGTCTTCTCATGTACTCTATGATGCGATGTAAAAATTCATAGTAGGCTTATGATGGCAAGCAGAAATGCAGCCCATAGCGCTTCTACCATCATGCTCTTTGATATGAGGTTATTTGGCAAAACTATAAATGTCTGGCTTCACTTCAGTCGTGCATATACATTTCTTTTGAGAAGCTTCTTTCTGTGATAACTTGGGTCTGTAAAGTTGTGTTGTCACACAATATTATTTTAGTGTGTACTTTACCATAGACTTGATAAGACTTGCCTGTAAATGACTTAAATAGCAGAAATGAGTGCAAACTGTCAAATCCAGTCAAAACAGACAAACCAGTTAATCACTGACTTCTTCACACCAATTTATGTGTCCAATTTGTCTATGCATGAGCATATTGTGGCATGTCTTTGTGTATGCAAGTCAAATACTGTAAGAACATAGATGTACTGTACTGTACAAAGTGGCACTGGGAAACATACAGTCTGTAAGAAGAGGTGATATTAGAGCTATATAAGAGATTGATGAAACCTCCTAAAGTATTATTTTCTTCTCAAATAATTTCTGAAGTAAGGTTCACAGTCAGAGTTCACTATTGTTCTGCCAAATCGCACTGAAAACTGGATCCCTGCTGCTGTGAAAGCTGCTGTTATGAATTGTTTTGTTTGTTTCTGATGATGTTTGCAGGCAGCAGACAGAATCAGTGCCTTTCTGCTCACCCAAAATAAATCTTCTTTGCACTCTCAAAGCTGTTCCATGTACAGTTGCTAAGACATCCATATGTAGTTCAAACATTCAACTGAACTGCAGAACATGAATATTTTTTAATAATAACATAATTTTTTTTTACAGAAAGATAAGAATGTTTATTAGAAGGTGTAATTCAATATTAAAATACTTTCCCAGACTAATATCCAAAGGTAAATATAAGCCATTCCCTTGTGAAAAAGAGGTGCACTTAATTGTATTGAATATGCAGTTAGACTTAAAATCTTAGAAGTATGTAAAATGCTACTTTCAGATTATAAAGCAATAATCCCCAAGAAGCCGTGGTTTACGGTGAATTTATAACAGCTACGGGGCGTTGTTAGGCACGGCGCGAAGCGGAGTAAACCCCGGCTTCACGGGCTTTATTGCTTTTATAAAACGGTTATTCCATATATGTAGTAAGGTTTCATAAAATAAAACAGAGCAAATAAAGTGTAATGATATTAATAAAAACAGTATTCTTCCACCAAACAATGTAGTTCCTCAGAAACAGTTGTGGTTGCCAAGCAACACACAACCGTAAACAAAGGTGTGTGTTTGTAGAGTAATTTACAACAGCTTCGATTGTGGCTCAGCCAATCAGAATCAAGGATCGGAACTCTCCGTTTTATAATATAATATTAATGAAACAAAAGGGCACTTAAGTGTACTTAAAGAGCATACAATTTCATCACTGTATTAACACACTTAAATTAACTTGTAAAAAGTGCATTTTGTTATAATGTCAAATGAAAAGTTTACTTTAAATTACATTTTAAATCACTATGCTTTGATAATCTTGTTTCTAGTTTCTTAATAATCTTTATAGTAGCACACTTATTTTGATGTGTTGACTAACATTTAAAGCACCTATACTTGCACCTATACTAAAGTATTTGATTATTATTTGAACTCTAGTGTGGTTTTGATATTACATAAAAGTTAATCTACTTTAAATGTACTACATGGCAACTTCATTAAAAATGTAAAAACTACAAATATATTTAAATACATGACATACATGTTTCAATAGACATGGCATTGAAAGTATATTTGAATTTACCATAAATGTCAGTCCATTTGGCAGTATACTTTAACCATAATTTATATAAAGATATTAATTATATAAATATAGATTATATAAAGTCCTTAAGTTGGGCAAAAAAGCACTCTCAAGTTCAACAAAATGCATTTAATATACGTAAATTTGAATTATAATGCATTTTCATTTAATTGTAAATAACATGCAATTAAGTGTCTGAAAACATTACATTCATTTCACCAATAACTAAGTATATTACTTCCATAATAAGTACTCTTTTTTAAGGCATGTTAAGTGTACTTCTTTTTCATTTTCTCAGTAACTCTGTGGTGCTATTAAAACACTGATCAGTTTGTATGAGGACTAGACTAGCATGACAACCAGTGATCTGAGTTTGGGGTGTGGCTTTCTCTTTAGTTGATCAATGGCAGACAAGGGGGCATGTTCAGGAAACCTTTTGTAAGACATTATTTTTCCAATTCCTTTTGGTGTCAGTAATGGTACTAAAATTATACACTTCACCTTTAAAACCAAGTTAAAATGTTTATGCTGTCACAAGATAATTTTATTTATTTATTTATTAAATGAAGTGAATATTAAGATCATCAAAAGAACAAAGTTCCTCCCCACCTCAGTCCTCTATCCATATTACCATCTCTGTGGCAGTCTGTGAGCTTCATTTTGACCTGGTTCTATTAACAGGATCAATAACATGCAAACACAGACATACATCTACTTGAAAATCACTCAGCTCCACAGATGTACATGATACTTTCTTCATGATTTGGGTCACATGGTAACAATGAAGAGATTTAAATGGAAATAGGGAGTCCTGTAATATATACTGCCACACAAACCACAGGACAGAGATCAAAAGAGCATTCATTTGCCAAAGAAAACACACACACACACACTGAGATGCAAATGTATTATTACAATCCTCTCAAAGGCTGATGTCTCTTCATGAAATCCCACTGACAGTCTTCCTCTATTTTCCTATCACTGGTAGCAGGTGGCATCGCTCTTCTGTGTTTGGGCCCCAATTCAATTTATTTGCCAAATATAACACCAGGTCCAACCCCCTGGGGTTTGTGCTGTATACGAGTATCCACAGGCTTTATTTTGACATACAGTGGTTCTTTTAAGCTTGCTGCCTCATTGCTGCTAACTCACAAGCCAATCTGCTTTGCCTTTAAACAGTGACATTTGAGGGATCTCTGTGATTAAATAGCAATAGGTTGGCCCATGAAAAAACTGTGTGCTTTGATGAAATGCTGAAGAAGTTCTTTGAAGATGCTTTAGAGATCTGTTTAAATAAAAAGTCAGCCAGGGAGGTGCTTTTGAGAGAAAATAAGATAAGTCTGACCTACCAAACTTGCTTCAGATCTGATTTATTTAAAGGCTAGGACAAATTGGTTATTAAAAACAATTCATATTATTTATGTATTTGTTTATGTTTGCATTTTGCCATTTTAAGCACTGCAAAAAGTGAAAAAAAAAAATCTTAATCAGTTTTTTTTGTCTAGCTGTGAAGCAAAACACTTGAAGAAATAGCTCACCCAAAAATGAAAATATTCTGAAAATTTACTCATCCTCAGATTATGTAGATGAGTTTGTATCTTCTGAACAGATTTAGAGAAATTTAGCGTGACTAACATGACTTGCTCACCAATGGATCCTCTGGAGTGAATGGGTGCCGTCAGAATGAGGGTCCAAACAGCTGATAAAAACATCTGATATCTGATAAAACTAAAGACTCTTCGGGGATCTGAAGGATGCAATACTACTCTATAGGTACTTAAGATTAACATGAGATTGGCAGAAACTGTGTGTGTTATGTCCCCTTTAAAGTTAAAATGTCTTGATGGATTTGTTTCTGAAAAATACATAGCTTTTCACGTCACAAGACATTAACTGATGGACTGGAGTCCATTGGATTACTTGTGGATTATTATGCTGTTTTTATCAGCTGTTTGGACTCTCATTCTGATGGCACCCATTCACTGCAAACGATCCGATGTGATGCTAAATTTCTCTAAATCTGTTCTGATGAAGAAGCAAACTCATTTTTGGGTGAAATATTCCTTTAAACATTCTTAAAACAGGATACATTTATTTGAGAAGCACAATTGTTGAAAAAAAATTCTCACTGTATATGTGAGATATTTTTTACTGGAAAAAGAAAAATACTGATTGATTTTTTAAATATGTTTTTGTGTGATGTGCTATATGTTGTCAAAAGGTAAACTGTGACTTTCAGGTTGCGAAACAAACTAAAACACAAATCTGCCATCTGTGCCACTGCAGGATGGGTAAAAGAATAATATAAGTAATTTTAATGTGTTATTTATCTGTTTATTTTTCTTGCAACGAGGTGCCAGTTTAAATTACAGTCACTTCGGGCTCACTTCACGTTCCTTGGCAACCAGCAGCTATGAGTGACATTAATTTTCCTTACTGTCAGCTTTCGTACAATCACAGACACTAAGCATTCTGCACTCAGACGCCGCCAATGTCTGTTCCCTCTGCAGCACATTTCTAGTCTATGGAAATATGCGAGTTTTGAAACATATCGATGCATCAATAGAAAGACAAGATTTTGGCCATGTTGAGCTGAAAAGATTTCCTCCCCAACCTTCATTTTCTCCCTCCAGTCTTCCCTGACATGTCTGATTCAAGCCTCACTCCATTTAGTTTTTGCAGAATCATCAATGATGCAAAATACCTACATTATTAATTCTGGCCCAAAGGTACTTTCCTCGTCTTGTCTTTCTCTCTTTCACTTTTTCACTCAATACCCAGCTGGACTTGCTGCCAATCTATTAAAAAATATATTTTTAAACTGAACATGATATGCTAATTAATAACTCAAATTAATCACACATTTGCCATGAAACCCCCCAAATGAATAGCCTCAAAGGCATAATATTTTGGCAGATGAGTAAAGCATTCAATAGATCCGATGTGATGCTAAATTTCTCTAAATCTGTTCTGATGAAGAAGCAAACTCATTTTTGGGTGAAATATTCCTTTAAACATTCTTAAAACAGGATACATTTATTTGAGAAGCACAATTGTTGAAAAAAAATTCTCACTGTATATGTGAGATATTTTTTACTGGAAAAAGAAAAATACTGATTGATTTTTTAAATATGTTTTTGTGTGATGTGCTATATGTTGTCAAAAGGTGAACTGTGACTTTCAGGTTGCGAAACAAACTAAAACACAAATCTGCCATCTGTGCCACTGCAGGATGGGTAAAAGAATAATATAAGTAATTTTAATGTGTTATTTATCTGTTTATTTTTCTTGCAACGAGGTGCCAGTTTAAATTACAGTCACTTCGGGCTCACTTCACGTTCCTTGGCAACCAGCAGCTATGAGTGACATTAATTTTCCTTACTGTCAGCTTTCGTACAATCACAGACACTAAGCATTCTGCACTCAGACGCCGCCAATGTCTGTTCCCTCTGCAGCACATTTCTAGTCTATGGAAATATGCGAGTTTTGAAACATATCGATGCATCAATAGAAAGACAAGATTTTGGCCATGTTGAGCTGAAAAGATTTCCTCCCCAACCTTCATTTTCTCCCTCCAGTCTTCCCTGACATGTCTGATTCAAGCCTCACTCCATTTAGTTTTTGCAGAATCATCAATGATGCAAAATACCTACATTATTAATTCTGGCCCAAAGGTACTTTCCTCGTCTTGTCTTTCTCTCTTTCACTTTTTCACTCAATACCCAGCTGGACTTGCTGCCAATCTATTAAAAAATATATTTTTAAACTGAACATGATATGCTAATTAATAACTCAAATTAATCACACATTTGCCATGAAACCCCCCAAATGAATAGCCTCAAAGGCATAATATTTTGGCAGATGAGTAAAGCATTCAATAGACAGTACAGAAAGTGTCTATGCTATTTTTTATTCTACACATGCACACTTTGCATTAATTATTATGAATTATTAATTAAATTGACAGCCCAACTACACAAATCACAATTACAGATGTAAGAGGGAAGGATATTTCCATATTTTCTTTTTATGTTTCATTATTCAGATACCTCTGGCAATAAGAATTAACTGGGGGAAAAGAAAAATAAAGAGTAAAAATATTTTCTGCTTTACTGGCATATTACACAATCAGTAATCAACAGGCTCTTCTCTTCTCGCTCATCCCAAATAGCTTCATTTAAGGTATGAAATCGGCCTTTTAGCACCTATGTCAATCTGATTTTGTTCACAAATGGTTGAAAAGAGGCATGCAGCATAGCTTAGTGTATCCTAATAGATAGCGAACAGCTTGTTCATTAAAAAGCAAATATGCAAATCTGAACACGAACACAATAGCATTACTGCAGAATCCTACTAATGAAAATATGAATTTCTCGTTCAGTGATCTGTTTAAATGAACAAAGAAATAAGCTAAGTGTTGTCTAATATGCTAATGAGAGTCACGAGAAACCAACTAACTGCTTCAAACCAGCCGATTGCATCTTAAACACAACCACACACAAAATAAACAGGTCTTGTGTAGTCGTGGCCTAATGGTTAGAGAGTCGGACTCGTAAACCAAAGGTTGTGGGTTCAAGTCTCATACCGGCAGGGATTGTAGGTGGGGGGAATAAATGTACAGCACTCTCTCCCACCTTCAATACCATGACTGAGGTGCCTTTGAGCAAGGCACCGAACCCCCAACTGCTCCCCGGGCGCCGCAACATAAATTGCTGCCCACTGCTCCGGGTGTGTAAATGCAGAGCACTAATTCTGAGTATGGATCACCATACTTGGCCACATGTCACATCACTTTTACTTTCACTTTCATATGTGTGGAGTCAACTGTTACTTTTGTGCATACTGCTCTGTTGGACTTTTTTCTAAAAATTGTTCTGCTTTGGCAGTGAAAAGACCTACACTGTTGGATGGCAGTCAAGCATAACAAGGTGCTAGCGTTAAGACCCTATGAATGTGCGGGTAGTTGTCATCGCATCACTTTTTGGTCAGTTTTGTCCCCACTGCTTTATAGCAGTCCTGAGTAATCAATAAGCTGCCAATCAGATGAATGGGAAAGCTAACATGTGTATTTGTCTGACTATGCTAATGGGCTACAAATGGGACAAAAGATATAAAAGATTCTCCAGTGCAAAGCAAACATGATTGTGAGTGTGATTATTTAGCAAAACCTGTACACAAGTAGTAAAGCCAGTTTGCCGGGGCCTGTTCTTCAGCCCTGAATGTGTCTGAAAGAGTTTGAGAGGTGACAGATAATGCAGAGGATACTGAAAGCTTAAAACCAACCAAGCAGAATGAGTGACAGTGAAAAGGAAGACAAGAGGAAAAGAGTGGTACAAAGACATGTCTCCCACCGCCGTTGACATGGCAATAGCTGTTTTCTACCTGAGTGGATGCTTTTACACCTTTGATCAGTGTGAGATTCAGACTCACACTTACCTCCAGGAGCAGATGCTGGTCTGTCTTTCTATGAAGGCCTGCCAACAGCACTAACACATCATGGCCTTAATTGCGTACTGGTATACAACATACAGAAGCAGAAACACTGACAATTACAGGTACATGCCATCTGAGAACAGAATCATTAGTACCCGCTGAAATTAAAATCACAAATACGGCATTGAAACCACATGAGGGTGAGTAAACAATGACAGAATTGTCATTTGTTTGTGTACACTAATCGTTAAAGTCTATGGCATCTCAGATTTACAGCTGAGAACTAAACCCTAGTAATCTTTCATGTGTCTCCACTAGAGTTTCAGAAAAGATCTCAACCGTGTCACAAACTGCTCATATTTGCAGAGACAATACAAAATAAATGAATAAAGACACTGGAACAGGAACTGAAACATTGCTTATCAAATTCTTCCAAAATCAGATTATCTAGAGGCCATGCAATCCACAATAGGTTTATAGCTTGAAAGTTGTAAGCAGGAAAATTTCTGTTCACCCTCTGCAACTTTTTTGGGAAATAATATATTTTAGGAGTTTTATTTTGTGACAACTCGCTTTGATGGATAAACAAGCAATCATGAAGTCATGATCTGCTGTAACGTTAGTGCCTAATTAGGCACTAACGTTACAGCAGGTGAATGTCACATCACATGATTAATATTCATGAGCTAAGCACATATTATCATGGTTTTGGACATGTACCATCATTAGGGTAAGTTTTTTGAACCCGTATACCATGGTATTCTTTAAAGTAGCTTGGAGTACCATGTAAATAATATGGCACATGCATATGTTAATCAACGAGTACCACTGTAAGCCTATATACTGTATATGTATCATGGTATTACACTGTAAGAAAAAAATTGAAGTATCATTCTTGCATATATACAGTATATATATATATATATATATATATATATATATATACTGTATATGTATAGCAATAATTTTTTTATGTAATATAATATAATATAAAAAGTTTATACCATGTTTTTAGACATGTTATGATACAATATGATATTTACTCCATGTAGATTACACCAATATATCTTAACCAACATGGTATTTATACCCCTTTTTGTCTTGTTTTGAACATGAATCTAAAAATAATAATAAAACAATCTAATAAAACCAAAATATTGATTAAGAAAAAGATTTTTGGCAGTGAACCATTTGATAGCATTACTGAACCATTGGAACTGCCACATTATTTTTCATAAGCGATATGTCCTTGTTTTAAAAATGACCAGTACAGTAACACTTGCTTATGTTTAACGATTCTGCATAATACATGAGAATCGCAGTGTGAAAATACCCTTCTCTCTCTGTGAGTCTCTCATCCACTCACTGCTTTATCCTCCCCTGAGAGCCTAAAGGTAATAGAGCAGGGAGGCATGGTTAATTCAGGATGTGGAAAAACTGTATTGAGTAGAGGCAATGGATTCAGGGCACATGTAATGGCCATGTGGGCGGAACGCATTCATACACACATTTATTCACTTTTCAACAAGCACACAAATATGCTAAATATATTCTGCAACCATTGGCTGGTGCTTGTTTAATATACTGCAAACTAGCTGCTCTAATGAATTTAATAAATCAGGTGAAATGAACAGGTTTATGTTGAACAAATAAGGTTCAGGTCAACCTTGTGGAGTATTATGCACCCAAGTCACAAAGGGCATTATGGCTCTCTCTTCAGACAGCACTTCCCACATCCAGTAGCAGTGCTGCTAAAAAGACTCTACCAATCAATAGCAGAGATGAAGGCGGGCTGAAATGAATGGGCCAGCGGTGGCAGGCCAAACAAGCTCTAATTTGTTACTCTCATTTATAATCACACTATCTGAAACTGCTACCGGATTTCTGTTCAATAAATCTTGGAACTGCTCTGCAGTTTATGCAAATTTCAGTAGATTTTCAAGGTGTTAAAAAGAAGGAAAGGGAAAAATTATGTGGACCAGTGTTTTTATGTTAACTAAAACTAAAATGATTAAAAATCATTTTTGAGAACTGAAATAAAGTTGAAATGAAATAAAATACAAATATCAGAATGTATTAGAAATGTTCCCTACGCAACTAACTGAAATAAAATAAAATATAAATAAAAGAAATATAATATAATATAATATAATATAATATAAAAGTTCATAATAAAATTACTAAAACAATAACTGAAGATAAAAGCTAATTCAAAATATCCAGTGTATGTATATATATATATATATATATATATATATACACACACAATTTAGTGAGGTTTATACATAAAACATGAAAAAAACTGCCCATGACATAAGAAAAAATACTTAATTCAATCTGAAATCAAGTCTTAATATCTCATGCACTTTTGCTTCCCAAGAAATGTATCTTGTTTTAAGGATTTTTACATCTTTAATAATACCTGAAAAATAATAATTTTGTTATTTAAAATATGTCTGCATATTTTACTGGACAAAAATACTGATTACGAAAAAGATTTGAACCATTAATATAATTTATTAATAGTTATAAAATACTAAAAAACAAAATCGAATAGAATAGAATATATACACAGTAAAGCGCAATGTAAATGCCTCATTAATTTAATTATAAAATTTAATATATCGAATAGAAGCTGAAGTAAACAGTATATCTAGTTCAGAATGTGAGGTGTAACTCTGAGGGATGGAATGAAATTGAACTCCATATCAGCACTTTCTGATGTTTTGATGGCATGGAGGACAGGGAAAATTTCTCACCAGGCCTGGGCCTTTTTCCGGGTCATACTTTTTCTAAGCCACTTGGAGTGAGGGGTCAGGTGGTAGATGAGCTGCCTGCAGATTTTATCAGACGACTTCTGTGTATCTGAGTCCTGAAAGAACAACATGAATAGAAAGACACAATATAAAATGAAAAAAGAATCATTCGATTAAATTTGATAAGACAAATGTGGAGCCTGCGGCATGAAGTTCTCATATTCTGCGAGTAAACAAAATAACGCACTATAAGGAGCAGATCAGGGCAGTTTCTTATTGCAGTCATTTTTTTATAAAGTTTGATGTGCTTTTTAGATCTAATTTTATATTTGGACAAAACGTACACCAGAAAAACAATCTTCTCTGAGACTGAAAGCAGTAATCTCCTTTTATATACAGTATAATCCAGATTAGTTTTGTGTCTTTTTTTTTTTTTTTTTGCCTTGTGGATGATCATCTAAAGCTTTAAACCTTCATTAAACACTTTCAATGTGTAGCAGCCAAATCAGACTAATTCCTCAGATCAGTGAAAGACAAGACAGAGAAAAAAAAATCAAGATGATTAATTCAAATCATCTTTAAACGAATTAGCTTTTCTGGGTAGGTCGATCCGTCGCTGTCTGTGCTGCCTTGTAAAATATTCTCGATAAAGTGTGTAAGACAGCTGTCAGAGGCCATGGCATTGGATGAGGGACACTTTTATGGCTTTAAATTAAATTACAAATCTCATCGATCTTAATATCAATGAAAGTCCATTTTTATTGACATCCATACAATGTCATCTGGACACTTGCTAAAGTTTGTCTGCTTTAAACAGAGCTGTTTGTCTGCTGTAGTTAACTTTACCCATGATCACACAGGATCCGGGGCATAGTCACTTAGACGACACGATTTGTTAACCTCAGATTTAAAATGCACTAACTGGATTATTGTGGATTGCTCTGGATTTGAATGTCACAATCCAACCTCACTTTCTAAACCAAAATTCCACTGCTGTCTTGCCTTCTATTAATAACTTGCACCCTGCTTTGATGGAAATCTCTGGACCTCCCACTGGCACAAGCGAGGTGACGATTTCACATTTAGAGATGCAACACTGACGGTACACTGCAGACTGTAGGAGGTGGAATAAATTATGTCATCAAATATTTATACTGGAACAGGTGTGATGTTAAACCAATGCCATTTAATACACCAATGCCCTTAACGTTTCCGCTTTAAACATGAATTGCAAAAAAGCTGAGGGGCAAATTCAATTCACAGTTGCACAACTTTAGTTTGTAGTATTTAGAATGTGTGTGTTAAAAAGTACTGTGCATTCAAATGAAGTCATTGTCATTTGTTTTCAGCTCAAACACGGTTTCTTTCTATGCAAATGAGGCCTATTATAGAATGTGGCTTATTTGTTTTATTTCCACCTTTGGAATTTTATATAAAATATTTGTGAATTTTCTAGTAATCATATTTTAAAATGGTGATCATATGATGGAGAAGTGCGCTATAATTGTGGATAAATCTAGATGTGTGGTACAGACGAGCACACTTTATGGCAGACTGTGGTGGTTTATTGCATGGAAAACAATTGCCACCACATAAGAAATTTTTTTTAAAATTGGCTTTAGTAAATCATAATTATAACAAAGTCACAATTATGTCAATTATAACATCAACAAAAGTTGATATTATGAGAAACTCATCTAATTATGAGATTTAAAAAAGTCATAATTTTGAGATTAAATAGTTACAACTATGAGATAAATCATAATTGTTACATACAAGCGAGAGAAAAACTAAATGAAGCTTTTTGTCATAATTATGAGAAACTCATCATTATAATAGGTAATTAACTTTGTATCTCAATTATGACTTAGTATTTCATAATTTTGGCTTTTTATCTCATGATTATGTCTTTTTAAAGCCAAAAGAGGGTTTGCGCTGACACAAGCTGTTAGTAAATCTGGCAATTAGTATCTTATAATTTCAGCTTTTGCCATAATTATAACATTTTATTTCATAATTATTACTTTTTATTATTTATTTTTTTTACTTTTTGTATCATAATTTTAATGTCATGCTTATGACTTCTATCATAATTTGTATAATGTCATAATTGTGACTTTTTATATCATAATTTCTACTTATGTCAGAATTTCAACTTTTTATCTCACAATTTCAATTTACTTTTGTCATAATTATACTTTTTATATGTAATTATAATAATAATTATAATAATTATGATGGCCAAAGCATGATTTCATATGTGACTGAAATCAGATTCCATAGTATTGCATTCTGTGCAGTGGCATCATGCAGCTGTGTCCAGCACAATTTTTTTGTCTGTTTCATTACCTAATTTGCATAATTATTTTAGTGAACTGGGTATCAGTGGGCACAATTCCCACCTGAATGTCTGCCTCATCAGAGCCTTTTTTGGCAGTCATCTCTCAGATAAAATCAAATTCAGCCACTGTCACTTGCAAAGCAGGTCAGGTTAAAGCGTACAGTTTCCTGGTGACAGTTTGTGTACAGTCCTATAGTCTATACTGAGTGTCACACTGAGCTGAAACTTTAGATAAGAATATACATCTCTCTTAAGAACCAGCTCCTTATGACTCTGACAGACACACAGCAAGATCTCCATCTAATTTAATGCATCTGCTCTTATACCTAGCAGCAGCCTCAGGGTTCAGCAACTATATTAATCATTATTATTAGAAGAAGAAGAAGAAAAAAACTGCACACTATTATAGACACTCTTTAATGGACAAGAATATGAGAATGATAAGCAAGCAGACTTTAGTTTTCATCAGACTGATAGCTTCTATTGTGCCCTGCAGCTGGTATGGCTTACAAATCAAGACTTCAGCAGGAAAAAGAAATCGGTCTCAATGGAATGGCCTGTGGTGCTGATTCAAAGATTCTGGATAGCTGTTGGTCTGACTTAAGGCGCACTAATGCTTTGCTGATCTTCAATCATACCATACTTTCGGCATATAATGATCAGCAAATTCAGACACAGTGCCTCAGACAACACTCTGAATATCTTTCAAAGAATTTATTCATTTTAGGAATGGTTGTGATGCAAGTTGTTAAAATAACAACTGACGCCACTCAAAAGCAACAATAGTTTAAGTTTATGAAGAATTGAGCTTAAAAGCTAATGGTTTGATTGAAGAGATTCAACTACACTTCTGTGATGCATACAGGGTTTGGAATGAATACATGAAGAAACAAATTAAACATCTTAGTACAGCTAATCACTATATGCAAACACATTTCTTTTCATTTACTTTAACTAGCAATCAACAAAGCATAGAAATGACATGCTCAATTGAAGCTGAATGACTCACCTTCTTTGGGCACTGCATGTCTCTAGCCAGGCTCAGCAGGAGCTCATGAGATATGGGGTCCACCAGGTTTAGAAAGGATGCGTTCTTATAGAGGATATCATTGAGTGACGTACCCTCTAATCCCAGGTCCTGAAAAAGATTGAAAGAGAGCACATTTTATCATTCGCTCACTCAAGCTGCCTTTTCTGGCAATTTCATGATGTACTGTATGCCTCTGAATGTTGATTTTTGTCCTTTTTCATATTGGTACTGTCAGGGATTTATGCTGAAATCTATATCCATATAGGTACACAAGGTATGCTACTATCTTGAGCTAAGACAACAAGGGGCCACATTTACTAATAATTTCACACAACTTCCATACTTATGTGTGCAACAGTTCTCACACAACATTTCCTCTAGATTTATAGATGACTCCATTGTCAAAGCACAACAACAAGTTTTTGTATTGGTTGGGAGTATGTACGTTTTGCATGTTCATTGGGTTCCTCTTTAGAATTCGCTAGACCTATGTTTGCTCTTGGTTTGAGGAAAAAATTATGCAAATGATGTATCAGTATTTCTGCCTGAAAACTTCCATATGAAAACTCTTCCATGTCGCCTAAGCTAACACCCACCATTGTTACTTAAATGGGCCTGACTATTTTAGTTTAGTTTTTCCCATGAAAATGATTTCTTAATGTGTTAAAATGGCTTGAATAAAACTCTACACCCTTACCTCATTGAGTATACAAAGCTCTATGAATATGCAAATTGGTTCCCACCTCCACTCAATCACACCAGCTCGGACCTGCTCTACTTTCACTCAGTTAACTAAAGTAGTAAACGCTACACAATGGCAAGTGGCAATATTGGTTATCGGAGAGTGAATCCGCGAGTGAATTTATTCAAATTTTGAATAGATTATAGCCTAGAAAGCGTACAAAGAGCAATCCCTTTAAAATCACTTAAAGGCCGTCACTCATCTTAGTTCACTGCGATCTCACAAAGTTCTGTAATCAATTAAGTTTTACACTGCACAATTAATCTCTTATTTACATCACGTCTACACTTTGTTTGTTATAATGAGAGGATTCGTGAGCATGCAGAACTCAACTAAATGCTAAACAAAACTCAGACGTTCTGATTAACCTAAATGCCTCTGATTGGCCATTGCATTCATGAAATCACCAGATATGTATGTGATTCGTTACAATGCTCAACGCTGCAAAAAACACCTCTGGCCAATGGATGAAAAGCCTCGCCCCGCAGGTTGACGGGATTGGTTACATGTTCATGATGTAGGAAACAGTGGAGGTTTAAAATTGTGTTTTCGAGACTGGTTTTGGTACACCACAGTTTTACATAGGAAATGCTTAGCAGTGGTGTTGACTGATAATTTTGCACATGGTTTGTCTTTAAGCATATTAAAAACACCAGCCAGACATGTAAACAATTTTAAAAACTTGATTTTCACCACAGGGAGGACTTTAAAATCTTTGATTATTTATTCTGCATCTAAAGTTGGTTTTGACAGCTGTCCCAAAAAGTCAACTGGCTCTTTGGGAAAGTCCCAATGTTGAGAAAAATCGAGAATATAACTTTCATGTATTATGCAACTTTGATTTACATAGATAAGAATAACTCTAGAAAGGCAAGATTGGGGTGTTTCACTGAGACAGAGTGAGAGCCGCAGTCTTTCAGTAACACAGAGGGGATTATGAAACTGCCTCCACTGGGTTATTAATATTCAAAGACCAGATGCTTTTATCTATGGTGACTTGCATATTCAGATTGGAACAGGTCTTTGCACTCAGTGCGGTTGGAGTGTGCATGCTTAAATGTGTTTAGCTGCAGGGAAGGAGACGCCCACACCTACCCACCTCTCTGTCCCCTACTTTACTCCATCCATCCATCCAGCACCATACACTTTCTCCTTTTCTCCCATTATCGTGTGCTGAATCTCAGTCCCACAGAAAAAGAGCACAGGGGTCACTTCAACTGCAGGAAACCTGCTTAGACCAGCATGAATTTCCAGAATGAATATTGGATAGCGCTGGATTGAAGGCATTTATGCAAAATTATGTCCAGTGAGGCTTTAAAACCACATACAGTTTTTTTCTGAAACAGATGAATGTGAATCTGGTAACATTTTATTATGCTGTTTGTTGTACTTTTCGTGCCAGTTCGGAAATTAAATGTCTGGTGAGAGACGCTGCCTAAAAGGTAATCGGCATTTGAAAATCCCACCCTAAACCTAATTGATAATGTTAACAAACATGAGTTAAATATGCACATGCAGAAGCAACCATGTCATTTTAGCTTTAAAGGTTGTTGGTGTTTTAATGCCTCTAGTATTCATTTTATATAACTGCAGTGAATTGTATAGGTAAGTTTTTTGGAGTTTTGCAGATGCACATTTTTCCAATGAGCCTACATTGGTTTCTTTTGTTGCTAACTAGCAGCTATGCATTGTCTGCAAAAATGAATAAAGTCTAGTGTTTATGGGGTTAAACTGCCTGTCTGAGAAATGTAAATGTCATTAGTGTTTTATTAGATCCAGACAGCGAGCGAGCAGAATATGAAAAAGTGCATGTTAAGATGTGTAGGGCCAGTTATGCGCATATACACATTTCAGATGGTAGGCAAGATGGATGTTTTTTTTGTTTTAGCAAGGATGCCTAATGATGCTTGGCTCTCATGTCTCTACTCTAACAAAGCATTTTATCTTAGTATGAACAACACACACTAAGTCAAACAAAGAAATAATAGTGAAAGTCAACACAAATTGATCTGAGAGGCCTGGGAGATGGTAATAGGACATGATGATAAAAAACCTTTTAGGATTTGAAAATAATTCCTGTTACTGTGACTTCCAAGAATTCAAATAATATCATCTCTAAGACAAGCCTTTTGAGAAAGAGACTTGAGTAAAAGACCAAGCACCGCCTGACAGCGGCCTCAGGTTATATCATGCAAGATCTGGGGCTGTCAGCTTGTTTTTTTAGATGCAGTCCGGCTAGCTGGTATCTCTAGATCCTTTATGCCAAAATAAGTTTTCATCAGTAGTGTGAGATCACTATAGCAGTCCTGTCACTAACTCACATCTCTGTAAGTAGTAGAGGAAAACCGGGCAAGATGCCCCAGAGTAAGACCTTCTCTCCTTCAATTTTTACTAGACCATAGAATTCAGTGCATGTAGTGCATCTATTTTGATATTTGAACATCAACTTATATCTGAACCGGTTTGAGGTTAGCTTACTTTTTTTTTTTTTTTTTATAAACCTAATCAGATGCATACTCTTGAATATAATATTTGATTTAATATTTATTTATCATTTTAAGGCAAGATGCCCCAGAGTAAGACCTTCTCTCCTTCAATTTTTACTAGACCATAGAATTCAGTGCATGTAGTGCATCTATTTTGATATTTGAACATCAACTTATATCTGAACCGGTTTGAGGTTAGCTTACTTTTTTTCTTTTTTTTTTATAAACCTAATCAGATGCATACTCTTGAATATAATATTTGATTTAATATTTATTTATCATTTTATATTATTATTACTACTATTATTGTTATTATAAATATAAATATAAAAACACACAAACACACACACACACGTTATCAATTAGAATTATACAAATTATTATTATTATGAATTATTATGCTTTTAATAAATTAATTAAAAATAAATGTTTTTAGATAATAAATTCTGTTTCTGTAATCAGATACCAGATGGTTTCCTGCGGGGGGTTTCTTGCCTGGTAGGAGGTCCTCATACCCCAGTTTTGTGCTGTAATAAATTAGCAAATGTTTATTTCCCCTAATAATATACAGGATGATGCATCATCAGAATGCACATGCTAAATTCATATGTTGCAATTTATCATCATTTATACATTGTTTTTAAGACCCTGATCCACTTAATTCCATGCTCTTTTATCAGTTCCTTCCATGCCCACTCTAATTGTGTTCGCTCCTGTTATAGCAGCTCTGAAACATGAGACCCATTTTTAATTCTCTGTTTCTTGATAATGGGAGAAAGCCTTAATAAAGACTGTGAACGCACACAGAGGACCACACCGCGGGTCTCCGGTGACATGCTTGTCACTGCATAGGTATCCAAGACTATCTTTCTGTGTTGATTAAAATGCTCTCTACTCTGGGATGTCAAACTCTCAAATGTAATTAACAGCACGTCCTGAGAGAGGGAGACAATGCAAGAGGACTATAAAAAACTGAATTTAAAAAAGGAAACAAAGGGATGACAACAGGCAAACTGTGGGGGGAAATTACATAAAAGGCTAAAAACATGAGAAGAGAGCAAACAGTGTGAATATTGAATACAAACAAGTTACTAATAGTTGTAAGACCTGCTGGTACAGGCCTATGCGAGTCCTGTTCTTGATTTGTATGGCCTGTTGTACATTTTAAAATATTGACCCTCTGTGAGACTGTACATTTGCTGCTGGCACATTTCATGCTTAAACAAACTTCTTACAAATGTAACAGCAAATATAAAGTTGAAACCCTTTCATTTAAATATATAAATGAACACGCATTAATGTTTTTGAGTTGTTGAACGTGAAACCCTTTACTTTTTCTAAAAAAAAGTGTCTGTCTACCTGGAACAAAGCTATTTCTTCTAATCTTAACACTGTATAAAAAAACATACATTTTGCATTTAATAATTTAATTTATTGATATATAATATGCAACCTGATTTCCTGATTTCAGACCACTATAATTCAAGTTCAACAAATGTTATTTCAGTCCTCGCTGACAATTTTTCATAATAAAGTAAAAAAGGTGTAGGCTGAATATTCAATTGAACAGAAAACACTTTTCAAGAACTACAACAAATGGCTCATTATGAAGTCACAATGTCACTCATTTAAATAATTCCCAGCCAAAGAATGTGCAAAAAAGGGGGGTGAGGCCTGTGCTAGAGACCATAGACTGTAAAAAAAAACTAAAAAACATACCACTCTGAAAAATCCATGCTTACAAAGGTTCTGCATGATCCTCTTGTTCGTAAACATTCTCAGTGTAAATCAGGCTTGAATTGGTTTGGCAAAATTGACGCCATCATTTACAGCTCAGCAATGAAACTTGCTGTTATGGTGAGGGGCGTGACATTTCCAGAACACGCTCTGACCAGTTCGGCAATCACAACACGCTGGGCCAGCTAACCAATCAGAGCACATTTCGTATTTTGGAAGGAGGGGCTTCATCTTAACAGGACATAAAATATGTGAAAAATAATGTTTTTGGAACAATCAAGCATGAAATCCTAGTACACCTCAAAAACTAAATCAAGCCTGTAATCTCTCAATTGCGAGAAAAAAAAAAGTCAGAATTGTGCGTTAAAAAGTTGCGATTACCTTTTAAAAAATGTTTTATCAGTGGCAGAAATGGCCTTCCATAGGAGAGAGAACAATACTGCCCTGTAAAGGCAAAATGCAGTAACTATAGCAAACGACACAACAGCCAATGGAGCAGGACTATCTGTTTGTCTGAGCGATGGTAGATGAGGGGAGTGTTCAAGAAACCTGTTTGAAAACACTCGATATTCAATTGAACAGAAAACACTTTTCAAGAACTACAACAAATGGCTCATTATGAAGTCACAATGTCACTCATTTAAATAATTCCCAGCCAAAGAATGTGCAAAAAAGGGGGGTGAGGCCTGTGCTAGAGACCATAGACTGTAAAAAAAAACAAAAAAACATACCACTCTGAAAAATCCATGCTTACAAAGGTTCTGCATGATCCTCTTGTTCGTAAACATTCTCAGTGTAAATCAGGCTTGAATTGGTATGGCAAAATTGACGCCATCATTTACAGCTCAGCAATGAAACTTGCTGTTATGGTGAGGGGCGTGACATTTCCAGAACACGCTCTGACCAGTTCGGCAATCACAACACGCTGGGCCAGCTAACCAATCAGAGCACATTTCGTATTTTGGAAGGAGGGGCTTCATCTTAACAGGACATAAAATATGTGAAAAATAATGTTTTTGGAACAATCAAGCATGAAATCCTAGTACACCTCAAAAACTAAATCAAGCCTGTAATCTCTCAATTGCGAGAAAAAAAAAAGTCAGAATTGTGCGTTAAAAAGTTGCGATTACCTTTTAAAAAATGTTTTATCAGTGGCAGAAATGGCCTTCCATAGGAGAGAGAACAATACTGCCCTGTAAAGGCAAAATGCAGTAACTATAGCAAACGACACAACAGCCAATGGAGCAGGACTATCTGTTTGTCTGAGCGATGGTAGATGAGGGGAGTGTTCAAGAAACCTGTTTGAAAACACTCATTATTTTTACATGTCTTAAATATCTTATATTGCTTTTTTACTTTATTGCTTTTTTCCTACAGCAGCTTTTGATTTATTCGTACACATACACACGACGCATACAGTGGGGCAAATAAGTATTTGATACACTGCTGATTTTTCAAGTTTTCCCACTTACAAAGAATGGAGAGATCTGTAATTTTCATCGTAGGTACACCTCAACTGTGAGAGACAGAATAAAATAAAAAAAATCCAGAAAATCACATTGTATGATTTTTAAATATTTAAATAACATTTTATTGCATGAAATAAGTATTTGATCACCTACCAACCAGCAAGAATTCTAGCTCTCACAGACCTGTTAGTTTGTCTTTAAGAAGCCCTCCTATCCACCACTCATTACCTGTATTAATTGCACCTGTTTGAACTTGTTACCTGTATAAAAGACACCGGTCCACACACTCAATCAATCAGACTCCAACCTCTCCACTATGGGCAAGACCAAAGAGCTGTCTAAGGACACCAGGACAAAATTGTAGACCTGCACAAGGCTGGGATGGGCTACAGGAAAATAGGCAAACAGCTTGGTGAGAAGGCAACAATTGTTGGCACAATTATTAGAAAATGGAAGAAATTCAAGATGACTGTCAATCTCCCTCGGACTGGGGCTCCATGCAAGATCTCACCTCGTGGAGTATCAATGATCCTGAGAAAGGTGAGGGATCAGCCTAGAACTACACGGGAGGACCTGGTCAATGACCTGAAGAGAGCTGGGACCACAGTCTCAACGGTTACCATTAGTAACACACTACACCGTCATGGATTAAAATCCTGCAGCGCGGG
>NW_015505680.1:543510-568849 GCF_001515645.1 Sinocyclocheilus grahami
ATGAAAATTACAGATCTCTCCATTCTTTGTAAGTGGGAAAACTTGAAAAATCGTCAGTGTATCAAATACTTATTTGCCCCACTGTATATGCGAGAGACCTCCTGATCTCCTGCACTCCTCTGTCATCAGTGGTCAGCTCTCTCTGCTGCTCCGTACTGACAGTGACGCTCTGTGAATTTGAGTATATGGGTCACTCTGACAGAACAAATGTACCACAGAAGCATCCAGGCATTAGTATTAGTGTTTGTGTATAGAGTCTCGACAACAAATAATACCAGCAACAAATCCAGGGAAATGATTTCTTGCACAAGGTGACTCACTGCAGCACTACAGAGCGAGCCGCACGGCGGGTGTCTGAAGTGGAAATACCAAGCCACATTTCACCTACTGGATACTATATAAGGGTCAATGACACATAAGGATGTCTGAGATGATGACAATAGGAAATTGAGTTTAAAACACATGTGCCATGTTCTGAGAAATATCATTTTTATATGTTTATATAAATACATAGTCTGAAAAACATTTATTGCACTTTTTATGCAAAAAAGGGTAATGTCAAGACAAAATTGGCTAAAAGTGTTAATAATTACTAATAATTACACTTGGCTAAAAGTGGTGTAACCATCAAGTAAAAAGTACTGAAGTGTTTCCCTTGTACTTGAAATACACAGGAGTGTGTACAACTCGTTTTTATCTATTTTATTATATGATCACTTTTAATTTAGTTATTTTATTTAATATTAAATATATATTTTTATAAATGTCATGAATTTTGAGTCATTAAAAGGTATTCATAAAGAGCAGGGTTATTATAGTTAACTAAAAATACAACCATTAAAATAAATAAACATTTTCATCACTTGCATTAAAAAAAGCTTACATTTTTTTAAGGTAACATCTCTCATTTTAATTTAGTTTAACTAAAATAACAAAACATTGCAGTAAAAATTTATAAAATATACATATTTTTTAAAAAAAATACAAAAAAAATAACTAAAAAGAAAATGGAAAATATAAAAACTAGTTGAAAATATGAACAGAAATGACAATAGCATCTCAATGATACTAAAATAACACTGATATAGAAGTCACTGACCTTGACAGAGTTATGAGAATCTAAATGGGCCCTTTTTTGTTTGATGGTTTTCTTGTCACATGACAACATGGCTTCCTGTATGTTGGCTTTAACACATTGACTTTGATTAGAGTAAACATAAGTTTGACGAATATTAATAATACTTTTAAAAACGTTTACATTATAACACATAATTAAATTATATTATTATATTATACTATTCTTAACATTACAATAATTATGAACAATATATTAAATGATCAAAAAATATGATCTGATATGAAAAATGACTAAAATTAAAATTATACAAAACGCATCACGTTTTGATGTATTCATTTTTTTAAAGATGTATTTTTTTTTCAGAATTTCAGACGTTTAATGAGTTACACCACTTTGACATTGCATACTTTAAGCCCCCAAAAATGTAAAAAAAAAAATATATATATATATATATATATTCAGATATTGTAAACATGTTGACCATAGAAAATGAATATTCAAGTGATCATGTCTTTGTGTGTTCAGAGTACTCGTGCATCTGTGCAACACATGCAATGCCAGTCAAGCAGAGAGAGAGAGAGAGAGAGTCAAACTCATGCATGTTTTGCAGCTGTCTCTGTCAGATGCACATATTTATTAAGCACTGCAGGACATTTGCCCTCACCTTCCTCAACAGTTTGAGCACGTCCGTCGCATCTTCTCTCTTCCGCTCCCGAAGGAGCTTCTGAATCTCTCGGACCCAGGCGACTCGTCTGACATACGGGCTGTGGTTGGCTCTCCTCAGCATCCCCGGCAGCTTATCCGACCTGAGCATCAGGGATGTAAACAAGAAGTCTCCGCTCCGATCGCTCTCTCCCGTACTGTCGAGATGTTTCCGTCGCCTCCTTGAAAAATTATCGTTGTCGAGACTGTTTTGTCGGCTGAGCCTGGAGCCCATGATCTTACTACGTTGAAATCACAAATGTTACAGTAAATAGCTACTACTCTTTTATGGCATAACCATGGCAGCCTGGATGATAACGCCCAGAGGTTTCCACATCAGTCCCAACTTGGGTAGCACGTACTCGTTCTGCTTACAGTCAAGGTCCTTTGTAAAATTCGCCCGACGACACAAGTAGTAGTTTTAGCTGCTAAATGTCAGTGTTTTGTTCTTTATCCCAGGTCTCGCACCCTTGTATTTGTGTTTGTTGTCAGTAGGACACGTCCGCCTGATGCTCTAGTTGGTATTCAGTGGATGATGGTGATGCTCTCCACAGCACTTCGTGTGGATCATTACTGAGTACTGTCCTGCCATTGGCTAACGGTGTTTCGTGTATGTGCCCCACATGCCAAGAAAGACAAATGTGTGGTGGTGAAGTCAAAACAACATTTTAATCGGATTTTAAGTAAGTTAACTGATGGTCATTTCATGAATTGATGCTGAGGATGAGGTCCTATATCAAAGAAACCATTAGGATCTTAATGCTAGACAACAGCAATTGTCAAAAAAGGTCAAATCCAGTAATGTCCAATAATCTCCTATTTCCAGAAGAGCTCAAATATTTGAACTCACATATTTTTCATGAAATTATCAAAAAACAAATGATCTAAGCTCTCTTCTCACATTTTTATAATAATAAGAAATCAACTAAATTAAGTACTTTTAAAAAACCCAAACTATGTGTTTTACCTCCATTTTCTAAGACAATATATAAATTGTTGTTAGTGACATTCGCTAGTGATGGGAGATCGAAGCTTTTCAAAACTCTGAATGAACTGCTTCGCAAAATGATTCAATGCGTGCGAAGCGTTTGAAACGCCACAGGCTGGTGGGTATGGAAGCATATAGGTAGCAAAATTCAAATGCAATATGCAATATGCAAAATGGCAATGCAATATTCAAAATGACAACGCAATATTCAAAACGGCAATGTATTTCTGTATTTAAATGTACATTTTCCATTACCCACACATGCAAAATTTGTTGCAAAAGGAAAATGAAAATTGAATTATATAATTTACATTTGCCATTTCCAACAGTAGTCTTAATATGTAAACTGAATAAAAATGTTAACGCTTTATAAGTTACAAAATGAAAATGAAAATATATAACACAAATTGATTTGATATGTATAGTATGTCCAAGCAGAAATGGTAGCAAAATGATCATTTAAATGCTATTTGTCCTAAATGCATTTAAACTAAGTTAGAACAATTAGGATTGCATTTTAATCCTGACGCCGTGGGATATTTGTAGCAAAATTCAGTGCGGCTTTGAAAATGCATTCCGAGCTGACCACGCCCACCCTCCATCAATCATTGCTTCAAGGCGGGGATTGGCGGAAGCGTGTTACGGAATGCATTTAAAAGCGTTAAAATTTGTATGCAACTTACATATTAAGACTACTGTTGGAAATGGCAAATGTAAATTATATAATTTAATTTTGTTTGTTTTTTTGCAACAAACTTTGCACGTATTGGTAATGGAAAATGTAAATTTAAATACAGAAATACATTGCCATTTTGAATATTGCGTTGCCATTTTGACTATTGCATTGCCACTTTGCATATTGCATTTTAAATTGAATTTCGCTACCTATATGCTTCCATAGGTGGGACCTGCTAATCAAAACAGTGTAAATGCACTGAAAACAGCCCAAACAAATGTAATGACACCTCTTAAAAACCAATTGCATATGTGTAAGAGGCAAAAAGTGTAGGCTAATCTATTAAATGTTATATTAAAAAATAATTAAATATCTAAATATGACGGTTCTGTAGCGTTTATTTTGTGTGTTATAGGCCAGGGCTCGGCAACCTAGTTCAATTAGAAGCAATTAAATATCATTATCCTTTTTGTATTATACACAAATATGTAGCCTTTCACAATTCATTACTTTAATTCAAATGAACCTATATAATAAAACTGTCCCAACATCGTTCAAGGGTTTACCAAATCAGCGCCATCTAGCGGCGAAACATACGAATTTTGAAACGAAGCCTTGTTTGCTGCAATCACGTGACCTGGCGAGTTTGACACAAGCTCCGAACCACTGACTAGAAACAAAAGATTCATAAATGCTTGGAAGCTTCTTGAAAGAGTGTTTCGACAGCGCCTATCACTACTAAGATGAACACCTGCTACCATTGGTAGCCTAAGTGAACACTTTCGAAGCTAACGTTAGCATGTAAAGCTGAAATGATTAAACGTATGTAATATTGACAGATATTGAACTTAAATATTGAATTTCCATATGGTAAAAATACACACGGATATGCCTATATGCGGCAAAAAGGCCCATGTGCGCTAAATCCAAATGTGTTCATTTTGTTGTTTTAGGTTAGAAGACAATGGGAAGAATTGCCATCGGACTAACCATAGCTGACAACCAGAGACACACACACACACACACACACACACACACACACACACACACACACACACACGGAAAGAGCACAGTAACTTTACAATTGTTCAATTAAAATAAACGTATTTTTCTACATACAACGTGTCTGTTGTCTTTGATTAGCCTAAAAGTAAAATAAAATGACATTCAGAGGACTTAAAGCGAAAGTCCCCTAAACGTCCCGAATGGCCTCTGCATGTCTTCGCGAACGTCCGCTCGACGTCAAGGGGACCCTACACGCTGACGTCCGAGGGACGTTCGCAGAGGCCATTTAGGGGACTTCCTGGGGACCTTTTTTTGTTAGCTGGGTACGTAGCCTACGCTTCAAACCATCAGATTCTTCGCGTAGAGGAGCAGAACCAAAGCATTTCAAGTAATTACCAAAACAACGTTCCTCTGCAAGTAACTGTCAGTTTTATGATAGTTTTATAACACTAAAGGGACAAACGTTACATATGCTGCGTCCCAATGTGCCTACTTAGAAAAAGTACACATTTTGAGTGTGTAGTAGAAGAGTAGACGAGCTTTGGGTTGACAATTGCGTCTTTACCGGACCTCTCTGTCGCATCCTTTCACTGTCAACTGGCCTGCTTTCAGTTCATTGTCATCTATCAATTACGTAATATCTGCACTATCGGTTTCCGCTTGTAGAAACTATGGCAACACACCTGGACAAAAATGCTGCTGCAGTTAAACAAAATCCATTACTGCAGTCGCGAATAAAATTAAAATGAAATGAAAAGTGTTGACTGCAGCATTAAATTTAGATCTGCTCAATGTTGGCACCATACATCTTTTTCCACGTTTTTACAGTGTTGCACGTCATAACCAATCACACACGAGTCTGCTGAGTTTATGAATGCATTGGCCAATCAGTGGTGCTTAGATGAGTCATCGCTGAAACACCGAGTTTTGTGCAGTGCGCGCTCGCTGAGTGTATTCTCTGATCATAAACAACAAAGTGCAGATGTACATATGATGTAAGTAGGAGCTTCATTCATCAAACAGTGTATAGACAGCTTTACTGATTATAAGGGGAGTTTTTTTGAGAGTGCTTAAACTCGCGCTAGACTGAAGTCAGGCATACTGTTCTTTGACAATGTAACGTTAAATGTTATTTGCTCGCTTTCTCTATATAATTTATTCAATGTTTGAATAACTTTGGAAGGTACAGGTAAAAAAAATAATTAATTCATGACATCCGTGAACATGATTCGGACATCTCTGGATGGTGAAAACGACATCTCCCATAGTTCCACTCTCCTTCATAGAGTCATCAAGCTTTGCCTTTGTTATTGTTTTGAAAATGCGACCTCTAGCGGCGAAAACTTACATATTGTGCCTTTAACGCTTTTATTTGTGTTTGTAGTTCTCAACCAAATCATTCATAAATGCTCAATGGATTGTGGGTAATATTAGCCATTAGAGTGTGCACGGATCCACACTTCAAAAATCGACCTGAATTAGACCATCCGGGACTTTTGGCATACTCTTTTCAACATACTACACTTTCCAACCCACTTATTCTAATCTCACATACTATTTAGGATGGATACTATGCACATTGGGTCGCAGGGAATGTGTAGTTTGCCAAAACTGTGTATAGTTTCCCAACCACAGGTTGTCAGGTGTGCAATAGAAAATTATCATAACTTCCCATCTCTATTATTTGAGCATGATTATCATACAATGTTAAGTGCACATGTCCTGATCATAGATAAAGCCACAATACCAACTCTGACTATGCAGTGTTTAACCATTTTTAAAAAATAAATAAATAAGCCTAAACCTTTTCTCCCTTTTTTTATATTTTAGTGCTTAGTGGTGTGCCATTAGATTGTTTTACTTATCAAAACTGTGACCCGACACAAAAAAAAGGTTGTAGCTGTATGCATTTTTAGGGGAAACATCTGAGATATAGATAGTCTCAACCTCAGACATCACGCCCACGGACCGTTGGCTGAACGTCTGATGCATATAGCACACAAAATTGGAAACACTTCAGGAGTTTCAAAGTCGTCATCTGATTGGTTGAATTCTACAGGATTTCTGGGAGATGTGTGTGTTGCGTTCTTTAACATTCCACCTGGAAACATAGATGCCGCGATTGCAAACCCCCTCATGGAAGAAGAAGGCTGTCATCTTTACAACTGTGACAATGAGTGCTTATCAGGATCAACTAAACACTGGATTTTCAAAAGTATTTGAAATATTTAGCTCCATAGAATCTTTAAAATAAGATCACATCAGTCATATGACCTAACACACCCCTAAACATGACAAACGAAACGTTGATTGATTGCTTTACCTGTCAGTCATATGGCCTCTTGGGTGGTCCTTGGCCATTCAAAGCGTCCAAGGTTCCCAGACCTTCTGCCGTCAGTCTGAAGGTCTGGCTACGCGAGACTAAGACATACTGTAGATAGCAATCCATTCTAACAAGCGAAGGAATGGTGCTGACTGTTTTCCTGATGTGCTTCCTAAACTAAATTCCACATTAGCATTGCTAGTCTAGAAAATGTCCTAGACACATCTTCGTATATATGAAGAGTCACAGGTCTTTTTCTGGTATTAAATGGCCATGACATATTTTGTTTCATTGGAGACCTTCTGATATTGTGGCCTAGACACTGCTTTAAGCCTTTGTTATTCGGCTGCTGTAAAGCTTTTCATTATCTGTCCAAATTGACATGACAGATGGAATAGACCTTAGCAATAGACCTTACTGATGTCCCCGTCTGATTCTCAGCCTTTTTCAAAATATCTGCTGAAACTCCATTTGTCTTTTATTTCCAATGTGAAGGCAAGCTTAAAAAGTAGACACAAGAAGAGTTCCTTCTGGGGTTAGTTTTCAAAAACCTGTCAGTAAGATTTTGCATATTAAATTGTTGCAGTATGATGGCATGAGTGGAATACATCAAATTTACTTAAATTAACCATAGATGCCAATAAAGAACCTTTATTTATAAGAGTGTATAAATGAGAGCTATGTTAATGTGCTGCTATGTAAATAAATTAAATAACATTCTTATATATTAATTTATGAATAATTTCATATAGCTTTGATATCCTGTAATGTTAGTGAAGTTCATTGTTGTGAAATTATTTCATATTAAGTCCAGTCTCAGCTGACCCAGTGGCTTAATGATTGTTCATTTCCAAAAATCTGGCTGTTCAAGTCGCTGCCCCCCTTAAATAACCAAACAAGACATGTACCAAAATGAAAGATAGATTATACTTTTGAAATGGGCGTTAAGAGCTGGTATCACTAACAGTGTAATTCATATAATAGCAAGATAAATAAGGGCAGAAGTGTATTTATTAACAGTTGTTTAAATAGTTTCAAACTGACTTGAACGAATGAGACATCGGAATAGGATTAATTAATCAAATAATGTGTCATGATCTGTTTGCCAAACTTAATTCTAAATCAATTCTGTGAAAGGTGAGTAGCTAACCTTCTCTCTCCCTAAAAACTACTGACACATAAATACTCATAGACATGCTCTTTATCCATTTATTCAACAATAATTGAGGTTTTATGGCATGAAGGACCTGCTGAATGACAGCATAATAAGAAATCCTGGACAGTGTGCTACATAAGGAGCTGAAGACAAAAGTTCTCTTGAACAGGTCTGATAATGCTTCAAGTGTCTTGTCCTACGCTGAAAAGTGCTGACCGGCTGTTTTTATTGTGGCAGTATTACGTAACTGTGTTCTTTGATGCTAGTTACAAGTATTGTGACTGTAAGAAGGTTCTAGAATTTTCCGTCATTGGTATTAAGTGCCAAGGAACTGAAATGATCTTTAGCATTCCTCACTCTTGAATATAGGACCTGGAGGTTTTACAAACATAAAAAATGACATTTTCAAAGTCAAGAATCTTTCTTCTGAAGTTTTTCACTCATTCAGCTGCGAGTCAACACCAACATGCTGCATCGGAGATGTTTCTTAAAAGTCTTACGTAACAGACAATGCTGACTCGCTTAACTAAACTACAGTAATAACGTCCAAAAGTCTGAGACCACCAGTGAAGATGCTTCAATGCATTTTGTTTTAGAAAAATCTTGAGTGAAAATGTTGAAATAACTTGGATAACATCCCATGAATGACTTAATACATAAATTAACAAATTTCACAATTTCAAACAATTTCTAAGTGTGTATGGGACATCTTGCTGTAACTCAAGCTGGCATGGACAGTTTGTTCAAAACTGAATGATCCATGTTATCCATCTTAATTTTAGAATGATCCAAAGAGCATCTTGTTCTTCAATAGAAAAAATAACATTTGACCTTTTGTACAATGTTACACATTTTCTTATTTGATTAGTGACCTAAAAATGCTTCCAAATCTTTCATATATTAATAGTTTCCTTTTTCCTTTGTAAAACTGTCTGAGCATTTTAAAATAAAAAAAAATCCCATATTTTCAATCTGGTCTTCACACCTTACTGTGTATTTTTATTTTAATTTTAATTTATTTTTTATTTTTTTGGTAAATGTGTAAGATTAAGGGTGGAGTGAATACTTTGTCAACAACATTGCAGTAGTTTGACCTCTGAAGCACCTAAGCTCTTAAAAACAGGGTGAGGTTTCATGTGAGTAATACCTGTCTTTACCGTCAGGACTGAAAATTTGAAAAATCATCCTGTCTTAGCCAATCACCATGTAAGGTTGAAACCAGGTTGATTTATAACCGTTGGAGTTAAATTTTAATTAGCACAGATTATATCTGTCCCCAGTCCTATCCACACTTGTCTTGATACATCCACCTATACAAGAAAAGGGGCTCTCCAGACTAAATCAACTTTGAGGTATGTCTATCTATCTATCTATCTATCTGTCTGTCTGTCTATCTGTCTATCCATGCATCCGTCTGTCCATCTAAGAGTGGTTCTATATCTATCTATCTATCTATCTATCTATCTATCTATCTATCGATCTATCTATCTATCTATCTATCTATCGATCTATCTATCTATCTATCTATCTATCGATCTATCTATCTATCTATCTATCTATCGATCTATCTATCTATCTATCTATCTATCTGTCTGTCTGTCTGTCTGTCTGTCTATATGTCTGTCTGTCTGTCTGTCTGTCTGTCTGTCTAACTGAAGTGTGAAGGGTTTTAAGATGTTGTCAGTTGCCTTAAATTACTTCTACAACAGCTGTTTTGACTGTCCTGACATAAATATAAGGAGTGGACTACAATTAGGAAATAAAATTCGGGGCTTGAATAGTGTGTGACTGTTGAATGGTTTGGATTTACACATGGATGAATCATCTCTGAACTCTGCATGCTTGGCACATTCAAGGCTGATATAAAAACAATATGTGGAGTGTCATGACATTGTAGAATGAATGCTAAACTTTATTATTAACAACTGTATATTTTAACAACTGTATATTAACAACTTTATAAGGAACAACTGTAAACAGTGATGATGATGCTGTGTAACTGTAAAGGGTGTATCCAACAGGTCCGATGAGTTGGGTGACATTTCATTGTTGTCCCCTTCTCCTAAAAAATTACCAAAGGTTTACACCCGTCCCTTCTATTCATGAACAGAAAATGTTGAAAAGGTGATGTAACTTGTATGTTTATTGGGGGGATTCTCTTTGATCAACAAATTTGCATGCTTATATACTGCTGCATGCATTTGAAACTCAGTGTTGCTATGGATACCGTTCATTGATCAACTGACAATGATGAAGTAAATTACATTGAAGTGGTGATGATAAGCATGTCATTCTACAAAATATATGTAATCATATGTGTGTAAAAAACGGCGGGCCCCACAACCACCAAAGCCTATGGGCCCAGCTCGTCTTCCTCCTCCTGTGAAAGCTCTCCGGCCGCTGCCACAACGCCAGGGCCCAAACCCTCCATCTGCTGTAGGTGAACCAAAAACAACTGATAACAGCTCTCAGTGATATGTGTCGGGTCCCCGCTATAATAGCAACAACATTCACAAATGTTTACAGAACAAGCGGGAACGCAGTGTGCCTGTAGTTTTCTCTATTTCTGTTTTATCACGTGATAAAAAGTCTAAGGCCTTCTTAAGCCGTACGGCTGACTTATCTAATCTGCGGCCTGTTATGCATCAAACTAATATTGCTGTTGAGACAAAATGCAATGCCATCAAGTTAGCATTTTTAAACATTCGATCACTAAAAAATAAATCATTTCTAATCAATGACTTAATAACCACAAACAACCTGGATTTTATGTTTCTAAATGAAACATGGCTAGAAGACAGCTGCAGTGCAACGGTCCTCAATGAAACAGCCCCTCCTAACTTCACTTTCATGAGTGTTTGCAGGACTGTTAGGAGAGGTGGAGGTGTAGCTGCTCTATTTAAAGATGTCTATCAATGCAAGCAAGTGTCATTTGGTCAGTACTTGTCTTTTGAATATCTAGGGATTGTGTTGAAAGGTGCTCCACGCATTCTGTTTATCATTATTTACAGGCCTCCAAAATACTCTCCAGCCTTTGTTGAAGAGTTCACAGAAATGCTATCAATGATTTCCTCAGAGTTTGACTGTTTTGCTATTGCAGGGGATTTTAATATTCACATAGATAATGCAGAAAACAAAACTACAAAAGAAATTATAACTGTTTTAAATACTTTTGACCTGATTCAGCATGTGCATGAACCCACACACAATCGGGGACATACTCTAGATTTACTCATCAGTAGAGGTCTAAACATTTCATCCATTGTTATTAAGGACGTAGCACTATCTGATCACTTCTGTATTTTCTTTGATATATTGATCTCTGTTACCACTGAATCTAGATCGGTCTCAGTCAGAAAGAGATGCATTAACGAAAACACTAGTGTGCTATTTATGGAGGCTATATCTTTAACACCAAGCATTTCTGCAGACTCTGTTGATCTTCTCCTTGATTCCTTTAACTCAAAAGTTAAGAATGTTATTGATGACATTGCTCCTTTGAAAGTCAGCAGGAAGACTGGCAGACAGAAATCAGCTTGGAGAAAATCAACAGCAGTTCAGAGTATGAAAAGACAATGCAGAAAAGCTGAGCGGATGTGGCGGAAGACGAAACTTGAAATACACTATAGCATATATAAAGACAGCCTTCGTACTTTCAATGTGGAACTAGGCAAAGCTAGACAGTCATTCTTCTCAAACCTTATAAACAGTAACTTAAACAACACTCGCACTCTTTTTGCTACTGTTGAGAGACTGACAAACCCCCCAAATCAGATTGCCAGTGAAATGCTCTCCGACAGCAAATGCAATGAGTTTGCTTCCTTCTTTTCTGAGAAGATCAATAATATCAGGAAGGCGATTAGCACATCCCCAAGTTATGCAGAGGTTAGACATATTCGACCACAATATCAAAAAGAAGATACTATGTCTGCTTTTGAAGAAATTGATAGCAAAATTTTGGAAGAAATAGTACAGCACCTTAAATCGTCAACATGCTATCTTGACACACTTCCCACATATTTTTTCAAAAGGGTGCTTAACTGTTTGGAAGCAGATCTCTTAGAAGTGGTGAACGCCTCACTTCTTTCTGGGACTTTTCCAAACTCCCTGAAAACTGCAGTTGTTAAACCCCTTCTGAAAAAGAGAAATCTTGATAACACCATATTGAGCAACTATAGACCAATATCAAATCTTCCTTTTATAGGAAAGATTATTGAAAAGGTAGTCTTTAATCAGCTGAACAAATACTTAAACTCAAATGGATACCTGGACAATTTTCAATCTGGTTTTCGACCGCATCACAGCACAGAGACAGCACTCATTAAGATAATAAATGATATTCGCTTAAATTCTGAATCTGGCAAAATATCAGTGCTGGTACTACTAGATCTCAGTGCTGCGTTTGATACTGTCGATCATAACATACTACTAGAGAGACTGGAAAACTTGGTTGGGCTTTCTGGCATGGTAATTAAATGGTTCAGGTCATACTTAGAAGGGAGAGGTTATTATGTGAGTATAGGAGAGCATAAGTCTAAGTGGACGTCCATGACATGCGGAGTCCCACAAGGCTCAATTCTTGCACCGCTCTTGTTTAGCCTGTATATGCTCCCACTAAGTCAAATAATGAGAAAGAACCAAATCGCCTATCACAGCTATGCAGATGATACCCAGATTTACCTAGCCTTATCTCCAAATGACTACAGCCCCATTGACTCCCTCTGCCAATGCATTGATGAAATTAACAGTTGGATGTGCGAGAACTTTCTTCAGTTAAACAAAGAAAAAACCGAAGTCATTGCATTTGGAAACAAAGATGAAGTTCTCAAGGTGAATGCATACCTTGACTCTAGGGGTCTAACAACTAAAAATCAAGTCAGGAATCTTGGTGTGATTCTGGAGACAGACCTTAGTTTCAGTAGTCATGTCAAAGCTGTAACTAAATCAGCATACTATCATCTCAAAAACATTGCAAGAATTAGAGGTTTTGTTTCCAGTCAAGACTTGGAGAAACTTGTTCATGCCTTTATCACCAGCAGGGTGGACTATTGTAATGGTCTCCTCACCGGCCTTCCCAAGAAGACCATTAGACAGCTGCAGCTCATCCAGAACACTGCTGCCAGAATTCTTACTAGAACCAGAAAATCTGAGCATATTACACCAGTCCTCAGGTCCTTACACTGGCTTCCAGTTATATTTAGGATTGATTTAAGTACTTTTACTCGTTTATAAATCACTCAATGGCCTAGGACCTAAATATATAGCAGATATGCTCACTGAATATAAACCTAACAGACCACTCAGATCATTAGGATCGAGTCAGTTAGAAATACCAAGGGTTCACACAAAACAAGGGGAATGTGCTTTTAGTTATTATGCCACCCGCGGTTGGAATCAGCTTCCAGAAGAGATCAGATGTGCTAAAACATTAGTCACATTTAAATGCAGACTCAAAACTCATCTGTTTAGCTGTGCATTTATTGAATGAGCACTGTGCGATGTCCGAACTGATTGCACTATATTATATGTATAATCGTTTTCTTAAATTCATTTTAAACCTCTTAAATCAATTTTTTTTAATAATTTTCAAAGTTTTTAAATTCCTTGTTTTATTGTTCTGATTATTGTTTTTATTTTATGTAAAGCACTTTGAATTACCATTGTGTATGAAATGTGCTATACAAATAAACTTACCTTGCCTTGCCTTGCCTTGTAATGAAAAATAATCTCATAAATGTCACTCATCATATATCAAACTATGACCTCAAATGTCTTTATCTCAACATCCTGTATTCATGTTATGTACCTATTCAGGAAAATGGTCAAGAAGTCTCTTGTTGCTGGGCTGGTGGTCTTGCTTGTGGCTGCATTGGGTTTTTTCCTGGGTGTGTATTTGGTGATTGGAAATAAGAGACTCACTGTATCCTCGGACCACTTCTACTTGAAAGCAGCCGTGGCAGCAGATGCCGGGAAGTGCTCTGAGGTTGGGAGGTAAGAGTCCAAATATATTGAGCCAAGAGTTTCCATGCTTGTCATTAAACGTCATGCACGTCAACTCACACCCAACATTCTTCATGTTTGCAGGGACATCTTAAAGCGCAATGGTTCAGCGGTTGATGCTTCCATTGCTGCTCTCTTGTGTGTTGGGCTGTTCAACGCACACAGCATGGGCATCGGAGGAGGTCTGTTCTTCACCATATACAATGCTTCAACAGGTAAAACAATTACATTTATGCATTCATTTATGCATTGAAGATGTTTACCTAAGAATCAAACTCATGACCTTGGTATTGCTTATATCATGGTCTAAAAAAACCCCGTAAAACTCAAACTTTCTGTAAGGGCACCTTGAAATTGACATATTTTTCTAGTCGGTCTGGCACTGAAGGACATGGCTTTAGGAGTTTAATATGACACAGAGGTTGTTTGCCATTCAGCAGATACTTGTCATGCAAAGTGACTTACAGTACATTAATTGAAGTGACATGACTCTGGAGCAGCCTGGCAAAAGGGCACTGTTTACTCAACATCATTGTGACCACAAATCTTGCTTCACAGAGTCATCAAATGATGTGAATAACCACAATAACAGATTCAGGAGACGCTAACAAGAGTAAATAACAAATGATGACACACAAGCCTTAGGCTACTGTCCAAGTGATTTTTAGTCTTGACAAACAACACTGAAAATTAAATGTCTAGACAATGACAAAAAATTCCATGTGTTCATCCACAGGAAAGGTGGAGACAATTGATGCCAGAGAAACCGCTCCAATGAATGCTTCAGAGGACATGTTTGGCAATAACACCCAGCTGTCACGGAAAGGTACATTACCACTCATGTAAATATCACCAAGTTCAGCCTCCATTCTATAAAATAAATAGAGCTAATCTGCCTGTGAACTAGCCTTGCTTTGTCATATAGGTCAAATTATCTGATATTTTAAAAGACTTACTGACCTTGACACAGTCATTAGAGTCTAGACTTCCTCTCTATGGCATTCTGCATGTTGGTCATATCACATGACTGATTTGGTGGACAAACACCAAACACCCTACGGGGAAGTTGTGGTCTAATGGTTAGAGAGTCGGACTAGTAAAACACAAAGGTTGTGGGTTCAAGTCTCGTACCGGCAGGGATTGTAGGTGAGGGGAGTGAATGTTCAGCACTCTCTCCCACCTTCAATACCACGACCACGACTCAATAACCTTGAGCAAACTGCTTCCTGGGCGTCGCAGCAAAAAATGGCTGCCCACTGCTCCGGGTGTGTGTTCACTGCTGTGTGTGTGCACTTTGGATGGGATAAATGCCGAGCACTAATTCTGAGTATGGGTCACCATATTTGGCCACATGTCACTTCACTAAACATTTTTTAAATATTAAAAAGCAGTGAAATCTTTTTAATATATACACTTATTATTTATCTAAAAAAATAACAAAAATGATCAAAAATACATTATAACAGTAATAATAATAATATCATGAAATATTATTACAATTTAAAATCAGTGAAAATTCAGTCAACATTTATTATTAGTGATGTTGAAAGAAGTTTTGCTGCTTTATATTTTTGTGCAAACCATATTTTCAAGATTCTTTCATGAATAGAAAGTTCAAAATAGCATAATTTATTTGAAATAGAAACCTTTTGTAACATTATAAATGTCAATTGATCAATTAAAGGGATAGTTCACCCAAAAATGAAATTTCTTTCATTAATTACTCGCCCTCATGTCGTTCCAAACCCGTAAGACCTTCATTTACTTTCAGAACACAAATTAAGATATTTTTGATGAAATCCGAGAGCTTTCTGACCCTGCATAGACAGCAACGGAACTGACACGTTCAATATCCTGAAAGGTAATAAGGACATCGTTATAATAGGCCATGTGACATCAGTGGTCCAACTGTAATGTTATGAAGCTACGAGAATACTTTTTGTGTGCAAAGAAAACAAAAATAATGGCTTTATTGAACAATTTCTTCTCTTCCGTGTCAGTCTTCGACGCGCATTCATGAGAGAACCACGACACATGCGTGAAGAAATTGTTAAATAAAGTCATTATTTTAGTTTTCTTAGTGCACAACAAGTATTCTCGTAGCTTCATAACATTACAGTTGAACCACTGATGTCACATGGACTATTTTAGCGATGTCCTTACTACCTTTCTGGGCCTTGAATGTGTCAGTTGCGTTGCTGTCTATGCAGGGTCAGAAAGCTCTCGGATTTCATCAAAAATATCTTAATTGGTGTTCCGAAGAAGATCGAAGGCCATACAGGTTTGGAAAGACATGAGGGTGAGTAATTAAAGACAGAATTTTCATTTTTGGGTGAACTATCCCTTTAAATGCATCTTTTATGAATACAATTATGAACTTTTTTCAGATTAAAAATTATTTGTAATAATTCTGTTCTTTTAATGAGCCTTTTAAATTGCATTAAAACATATTTGGAAAATATTAACAAATAGGACAGAAAATGAGCCTCACGTCATTGACCTTATTACAGTTTTGGCCATTGAATAATAACTCTACTGTGTCTTATTTGAATGGCAGGAGGGTTGTCCATTGCCATACCAGGGGAAATCCGCGGTTATGAGATGGCGCACAAAAGACATGGGAAACTTCCATGGAAGGAACTGTTTGAGCCCAGTATAGAATTGGCACGCAATGGTTTTCCAATTGGCAGGGCCTTGGCCAATGCCATTGCAAAAAACAAGGACACAATTCTGAGTGATGTGATGTTGTGGTGAGGATTTATCTTTGGGACACTATACAGAAACTGGACAGACTGTGAGAAAATCCACTTATCATAAATGAAAATAGTACATTGTGTCAAGTAACAAGTGTACCATGGTGTACTGTTGCGTAATTTGCAATTGCCTCATACTGCGTCATACATTACTAATTCCACTGATGTCAAACAAATAACTAATCTAACTCACCACACTCCAAACACTGCTTCTACTAGTAGTTTTAAAGACATCATATTGATTTTTTCCCTCTCTCTGTCTTTGCTCCAGTGAAGTGTTTTGTGACTCAGACAAAAACCTCCTGAAGGAAAATGATATCATTAGATTTCCCAAACTCGCTAACACCTATGAGAAGATAGCGGAAGAAGGGCCGGATGTTTTTTACAACGGATCTATGGCCCAGAATATAGTGGATGATATCCAGGCTGCAGGTCTTTTCATACTTGCTTGATTTGACCTTTTTCGACATGCATTGAAGGTGAGATTACCTCATTTTAATAAAATATGCAAATCATTGTGTCACTACAGGAGGGATTATAACACTTGAGGACCTAAAGGAATATAAGCCAGTGTTGAATGAGACTCCGCTTAAGTTAAATGTGGGGGAGTACACCATTAATATTCCTGATGCTCCATCCAGTGGACCTGTACTCGCTCTGATTCTCAATATAGTAGATGGTGAGTCTCATATTGTTCCTGTGTGTGTGCTTGCATCAAGGATCTCTCCCATTCATCTTAATGGCAGACCTCCAGAATTTGTTTTTTTATCCAGAAATGTCATGTGATTAACCACTTTTTGAGCATTGGGAATGACAACATATACGTATCTGATATATATGATTTGCATAATATGATTTACAAGTTCTAAGTAAAATGTATTTCAGAGAATCAATATCTTATATAGTCATTATACTTAATAGACAAGTTGAATGTACAGTACACCTGTTCTTGTTTTTACATACAGGTGCATCTCAATAAATTAGAATGTCGTGGAAAATTTGTTAAATGTGAGCCATAATCATCACAATTAAAATAACCAAAGACTTAAACTACTTCAGTCTGTGTGCATTGAATTTATTTAATACACGAGTTTCACAATTTGACTTGAATTACTGAAATAAATGAACTTTTCCACGACATTCTAATTTATTGAGATGCACCTGTACATTTTACAAAAGTGTTTACACCGACAGATGTATTTATGGATCACTATGAAAGGGCATGTTGTTCTCTGAGTTGGAAATTTTACAGGACTCAAGTACATGATTATGAAATAATCCTCCATACAACAGACACTTACTGACTCATGATTTATAGACACTATGATGTCAGAGCGCAGTCTTCATGAGTAAACCAGGGATTTGCGCAAAAGAGCTTCATTCATGAGGGCAAGCAGCATCATGTTCTGCATTAAGAAAGAATGTACATTGATCACTATTGCAAAATAAATGCAAACAAGGTAAGCAGGATAAGGGCTTGTGTCACCCTGAAGGGGTTTTCTGATAATGATCAGATTGACTGTTATGCACTCAACAAATAATGAACCAACGCTTTCCTGTAGCTTAAACAGGAATGCCTTCAATACAGTATAAGTTTCTTTGGATAAACGTGTCTGCCAAATGCATAAACATAAATTAAATATTTATTTGAGTTTATATTTTATTTACAATGGCAAAACAAGCATCTTAGCAAAAAGATGAACACTGTAATAGTATTACAACATTTTTATACTGAAGTCCTTTAAGGTAATTTTCACAGCATTCGATAAGTGAGATGCGAGATGGTGCCATTTGAGTTTATATGAAACTGGAAAAATTAGTGCACAAGACATGAATGTAGGGCCACTTTCAGTCACCCAAAAGAATGGAATGATACACAGAATTGCCATAGACTACAAAGAATTTTTGGAATTATGACTGCCGAATTCCAGTATTTAAGGGAGTTGGTTTTGCATTCCACTGCACTACTTTTCCATCATTTTTCTATGTAAATATGCACTAGAAGAATGCATCGTTCAAGGCACAATAAGTTCAACTAGGTCTCTAGTTTTTTCGTTTTGCCTTCAGACTGCCATGCATCTTGTGTTTTTAAACCTCAAAACACATTCTGTTTTGGAAAAGCAAGGTGCAAGCAGTAAAGTGTGGGGAAAAATGCAAGGCCCAGAGATGCATTTTTTTAAAAGTTGAACTTGTTTCTTGTGTGATGCTGGAAAATACACAAAATGTGAGTGCAATGGTCATTGAAAAAAATGTGTTATGTGTGAACAAAGGCTTTCTGAATTATGTAAGGCAAAATAAATATTTGAATATCCTATTATAAGTATAACAGTGATAATTAATATCAATAATTCAATTCTTGTTTTCTAGGTTACAACTTCTCAGACAGCAGTGTGTCCACAGCAGAGATGAAGACTTTGACATATCATCGTATCGTAGAGGCATTTCGTTTTGCTTATGCCAAGAGGAGTAAACTGGGAGATCCACGTTACCTCAACATCACTGATGTGAGTAATTACATTAATATGTACAACTAATTAGATTTTTTTTTCTCCTTACACAAGGAGTTTTGAGGACTAATGCAACCTGATCTCATGCAATTTAACTCAAGATCCGTGAAGTGGTTCAAAGAGTTATTTATGAATATCTGTTACATCAAACAATATTTTCCCAAGGCCTATAACTGTTCCTGTTTCATGCACCTGAGAGTTCAGTGGCCTCTTGTAAATCTATTTTCATTTATCTCCTTTCTCAGCTCATCCAAAACATGACCTCAGACTACTTTGCAGACAACATTAGGAGTAAAATCACAGATGACACTACTCACCCAGACAACTACTACGATCCGGAGTACTTTGTCCCCGATGACCACGGCACGGCTCACCTGTCAGTCATCGCAGAGGATGGGAGCGCGGTGGCAGCCACCAGCACCATCAACCTTTAGTAAGAGAAAACAGGCACTAGATCTGTGTTTCTCTGTTTATTTATTTCTTACAATATATAGTATGCTCTCATGTGTGAGTCTGGAGCCCTGAGAAAGAAAATTATGATTGTTTTTGGTGCCAAAAACCATTATAAGTTGAACCCGAGGGGGGAATGCTATATTATTGTTCTCTTCTTTTTGATCTGATTGTCTTGATCTTTCTTGTGTTTTCACAGTTTCGGCTCAAAGGTGATGTCACGCTCAACTGGCATTATCTTTAATGACGAGATGGATGATTTCAGCTCTCCTTACATTACCAATGGCTTTGGGGTTCCCCCTTCACCCAACAACTTCATTCAGCCAGGTGCCTAAAAATCTGTTATCTCTATGGACACAGGTCAGATTCAAATAACAGCATGTATTAACATACAACTTTTGTCTTTTGACAAGGTAAAAGACCTCTTTCATCAATGTGCCCCACAATAATATTTGACAAACACCACAGAGTCAAAATGGTAGTTGGGGCCTCAGGTGGGACGAAAATCACCACGGCAACTGCTCTGGTAACCACAAACACCAAAACAGCTTTTAACTATATACTCATTGGATGCATATGTCCAAATATAAAAGATAGACATGTATTTAAAAAATATTTACAAAAACATATAAACATACAGATGTTTTGTATATATGTTGTTTTAATAAAGTTGCATATACAAATAAAATATATATATTTGACATATATAGTTGCTACATATAATACTTTATAAAAACAATCATATAAGTATGCACATATATACATTTTACTAAGAGGATTTTATATATGTTATCAATTTAACCCTTCAAATTTAGCCTTTACTCCATAAAACTAACACTTGTTTGCCCATAAATAAAATGATGGTTAAGGACAAAAGTTTAGAAGCAATCACTAAATACAACAAATAGGAATATCCTGGGGTCTTTAATAAAGTATAAGAAAGGTTTTCCATTATTTTTTAAAATTCAAATTATAATTGGCCTGATATATCAAAACATGCCTTTTCACCTCTCCTTTCCCACTTCTCCCAGGTGATACTGAACTCGCTGTTCTTTAACTATGACTTGAAGAAAGCGGTTACAGAGCCTAGAGTCCACAACCAACTCAACCCCAACATGACAGTTGTGGAACAGGACTTTGAGCAGGTGGGTCTCAGGACTTGACAACTGAACTTTCTTAATTTAAGACATAATAAAACAGTTCATTAAGTAAATAAAATGACAATTATTAATATTTTTGTATTATGTGTTTCTGGCTGTTTGTGAATATGTCCACACATGCTACAGAGTGTTCTTGATGGCCTGGCTCAGAAGAATCACGTAACAGAGCTGCAGAGGACGCCAGGAGCAGTAGTTCAGGCCATTGTGCGACAAGGGGACAAACTCTGCGCCGAATCTGACCCCAGGAAAGGCGGCTATCCTGCGGGATATTGAACAGCACTCCCTCTCTCCCTTTTCAATTTTTGTGGACCTTCAGTCATTGGTGACTCAATCAAGAACCAAGAAAATCGAATATACACATTGTAAGGCAGTAGTCCAATGCACAAGGTTGCACAAAGACTCCCTGTATTTATTAACAGTTCTTTTTTCTTTTTGATGGGAAAATCTTTCATTGGTATCAACAGTGCCTAACTTTCATATTGAACGGTCTATGATAATTCCAAGCCTGTTTATTCTTTTTAAGGTGTAGAGAAAGAGAATTGATTATAAGTATGTGGCGGTCCTTTGGCCTGATTCCATTGTACGGTTGTTTTTTTGTTTGTAATGGATGTTGAGAGTGCTTCAAAATGAGCAATACAAAAAGTGCCTGTGAAAGTGACCAAGTCAGGGAAATGAGTATGTAATCAATATAGTAATAAAAATATTACAGTTTTTTTTATTTGCAAATCATGCTAATTGCATGGAATTCAGGTACTTTTAAAGAGATAGTTCTCCCAATAATCATTTACTCGCCGTCGTGTCATTCCAAACCTGCAGACTTTCATTCTTCTGTGAAAATGCAGTAACAATGAATGATGACTGAAGATTTCAAGTTTCAAAAATGATGAAAAAGCACCATAAAATGATCAGTATATGACTTGTATATACTAAATCAGTGAAATTTAATTTATGGTGTTCATTGGAAGAAACAAGTCATAATAACATAACATGAGAGTGAACTATCTCTTTAAGCTTCTATTTTTTCAAGGTAGACACACTTGAATAACGAGACACTGCTCAAATGTGTGGGAAACTATTATATTATAATCTATAAGCTGAATGTTTCATTTAAAGCAGCAATCTATTCATTTTTTAAAAAGTAAACTGTAATGATAAGATTCTTATGGTGAAGAGAAGCTATTATTGAAATCAGAGCCATTCATAAGCATGGAGAATGGCATGCACAGCATCAGATTACCTCATTGGACATGTTCGCCTCTGTATACAGCCATCCTCTCTTGAGATGACTTGGATAATGTGACATGCTGAATGATAATAACAATTGTTATTCTGTTATGAGTAAATGACTTGTGTATGTGAAACAGACCTGAGCTCCACAGCAGAAAAACATGTTCACTTCAGGTCTAAATGTGTTTAATATTTAGGACACATTAGGACTCTACAGAGCAATATGTGGTAACATTAAGAGGTGCCCAGGTCCCTCATAGATTTTCACCTAATATTAAACACAATGTGTATAGAGATATTCTTCAGAATACTTATCAGAAGTCCTGTGTTATTATCTAATGTTAGTCTCATTTTATGTTGAATTACATTTAAAGTAACAGTTCACCTAAAAATGAACTGATAATTTTGCTGATAATTTACCATCGCCCTCATGCCATCCAAGATATAGATGAGTTTGTTTGTTCATCAGACCAGATTTGAAGAAATTTAGCATTACATCACTTGCTCACCGATGGATCCTCTGCAGTGAATGGGTGCCGTCAGAATGAGAGTCCAAACAGCTGATAAAAACTTTCAACTTTTTCATTGGAGAAAGCAATATTGTGTAGAAAGACTTGTATTTTAGCCAGAAGCAACTGTTTGAAGTGAAAAATGTCTTGATGGACTGGAGTCGTGTGGATTACTTGTGGATAATTGTGATGTTTTTATCAGCTGTTTGGACTCTCATTCTGACGGCACCCATTCACTCCAGAGGATCCATTGATGAGCAAGTCAAGTAATGCTGAATTTCTCCAAATCAATCCTGATGAAGAAACAAACTCATGTACATTTTTAGCCAATTTTCATTTTTGGGTGAACTCTTCCTTTAAGATTGACGCTGCAATGTCATGCTGTATAATGTACAGATCACATTTAAGCTATTTCATGAAGCTATAGGGATGTTATTGTTTATCATGTGATGGTAATGTATAGTGCATTCAGAGAAATACATTTGTGTATATATTTTTTAAACATCCACTGTCCTGTGTTAAACTGTTTTTGGACCAATGTATGTTTGCCGTCACATTCATAAGTTTTGATATAAATATTGTAAGAACTAATTACTAAATAACGCAAGCAGTATTTTATGAAAGAGTGCCATTTGAACAGCTCTGAGGCAAAAACATGTTTTGAAAAATGGAAAGCATGGTAAATAATCCAGTCAGTGGCCACATGTGAATACATTTTATATTATAAGAAGAGCAAACTTGCTCATCTTTGAAAGAATAATAAGCATCAAGTAAACAAGTATTTAACCTCTCTGAACTAATGAAAATCTGTGGTGTGTAATTTCTGCACCACTAGCATCACCCCTAGTGACCACTAGCATTTTATTAATATTATTTTAATTAATTAAATTTTTCGTTGTAGCATATGTATCTATGTATTTAACATGATCATAAAGACTTTAACTTTGTTGTTGTTGTTTTTACTGTATCTTGTAAGATTTAATAATGCAGTAGCAGCCTGTGGAAACATGTACAGTACATCTAAAAGGCCTCAGGCTGTATCTGTGTATGATTTGCACGTATTTCCGCATGTTGATTTAACTCAGCAAGGAAAAGATGAAACTAAAATATTCAAGGAAACAAGAAAATCATTATTTTCTACAATAGCCTTGCAGCTGCTCACTGACAGGAGTGTGGTCACCATAGTAAGCTCATAACTCACTGCAGAGGAGCTTTGTTCAGATTCTGGAGTGCTCATAAATGTTCCGTCAAAGAGTTTTCAAGAACACATTCACACTTTGAATGAACTGAAAACTAAGGAAATTCGCTGATTGACACACAAAAGGCGACGTCCAAAAGCGCACAAGTGTCTGACAGTTGTATTGTCGCCCGGCCTGCGGTTGCTGAGGATGGCTGTAAGTTTGGGCTGAGAAGAGATGATTCAGTGTCGATGCTATTATTCTACTGTCAGACAGGAAACCCATTGGCTTTTATATGCTCTCAGCTTCAGGATGGAAAGCATAAAGGAATGAGAGTGAGAAAGATTTGGGTACCAGCAGGCAGAATCAGGACAAAAACTCCCCTGTGGACTTCAAATGGAAATGACTGGGCTTTAGACTCGCACAGACGGTGGACTCGAAGGGTTTGCTGACTGGCGCTCAAGTTCTGCTAACTGCTTATGCCAAGCGATTACACGACAACGTTTATTCTTGTGTTCCGGAATAGCTAGAGCTCATAATGCTCTGTTTATCCTTCCGATTATGATGCCAAAGCTAATGCAATCGCTCACATTGTTCATAGCCTCTGATCTTGCTGTGCGTTTTCATGAGTCAGACACATCCTATTTTCAGGGCTTTGGACGTTAATTATGAAGAAATGCTGGGTGTCATGCTGTGGAGGCATCGACGGTGAGCAGCAGAGCTAAACATTCCCTTTGACCATCCATCTGCACACTTCAGAGCTATTGAGAGATGCCAACAACCTGTGACAGGCAATCCACACAATCAATAATGCGGCTGTAACACTTTTTCAAGAGCATGTATAGTGCTGTTCTACTCATTCAAAATGTTTTTACACAGTCTAATTGAAAATTTAATTTAAAACTAATTCAGGTGAGTGTTTTTTCCCCAAGCAATGACTGATGCCAAGTTAAAATAATCACAAAGATGTTATATTGTACTCAGGGCCCCTGGGAATGTGTCTGAATGGCAATTTGGCCTCCCAAACATGCAATGACTAAGAATACTAGCATACTGTCACGAATTCTGTCCATGAACTTCCGTTCAATCACCACCAGAGGTCACCTTTCCATTACATTGACTCTCGCACTATACAAACTATTTCATGTCATCCCGGACTACATATCCCATCATCCATTGCACTGATTGCACACAGCACTGATTGCACACAGCTGTAACCAATCACACATTCACTATATAACACTCACTCAGATCCTTTTCAGGCTGCCGAGTATTGTATGCGCATATCGCTAGTTGTGATAGCTCTGCCTGGACGCCTGCTTTAAGTATTCTATTCTATTCTAGTCTAGCCGAGCCGAGCCGGTTTCCTCATCTTCTGATCATTGCCTGTGTACCTTGGATTACCTCTCTCGTCTTGCCCTGTTCGGATACTGTTTGCCCCTGCCTGGACCTTTGCTTTGTATCTGGATTATCTCTCTAGTCTCGCCCTGTTGGATTACGTTCGTCATTGACTGACCCTCGCTTGTTTACCGGACTACCCTTGCCTTGTCTTCTACATACCAGTTTGCCTATGTCTGACCTATGCCTGTTTATGACCACGTCTTAATAAAAGCTTTGCACATGGATC
>NW_015505680.1:569756-573874 GCF_001515645.1 Sinocyclocheilus grahami
CTGCCGAGTATTGTATGCGCATATCGCTAGTTGTGATAGCTACGTTATGGAGCCTGCTTTAAGTATCCGAGCCGAGCCGAGCCGAGCCGAGCCGAGCCGGTTTCCTCATCTTCTGATCATTGCCTGTGTACCTTGGATTACCTCTCTCGTCTTGCCCTGTTCGGATACTGTTTGCCCCTGCCTGGACCTTTGCTTTGTATCTGGATTATCTCTCTAGTCTCGCCCTGTTGGATTACGTTCGTCATTGACTGACCCTCGCTTGTTTACCGGACTACCCTTGCCTTGTCTTCTACATACCAGTTTGCCTATGTCTGACCTATGCCTGTTTATGACCACGTCTTAATAAAAGCTTTGCACATGGATCTGCATGTCTCATGTTCTGGTTACTCCGTAACACATACACAACCCTTAAACATTCAAACTGATTTTTTATAGCTTAAAATTTCATTTTAATTTTTACTTATTTATTGGATATTCTAATGGGGAAAAGTTGAGATTTTAGTTAGAGATCAGTTAGCAATGACATGAGAAATTATTAGCAATGACATGAACAATCAAAGACATTCAGAAAATGTAGAAACTTTTTCAACAAATTAGTTTATGTAAAACGTGTTGTGGCTTCATGTGTTTTGGTTTCACCTTCATAAATAAGCTAAACGAAAGGTTATCAATATATAACTATGAAAAAAGACACTAAACCTGAAGATAACAAACTTGCAAAATGTTAACCAGTGTCTTTAAAAAAAAGTTAAATAATACCATTCAAAAGTTTCAGGTGAGTAAAAAAATTTACAACTGTTTTTTTAAAAATAAGTGTTTTATGCTCACCAAAGATGCATTTATTTGATTTAAAAAATACTGTAATATTATGAAATATTATTATAATTTAAAATAACTCCTTTATATTTTTATACATTTTAAAATGTAATTTATTCCTGTGATGCAAAGCTGAATTTTCAGCATCATTACTCCAGTCTTCAATGTCACATGATAATTCAGAAATCATTCTAATATGTTGATTTGCTTCTCAAGAAACATTTATCAATGTTGAAAACAATTGTGCTGCTTAATTTTTGTTATACATTTTTGAGGATTCTTTAAATAATATAGAATTCAAAAGAACAGCCTTTATTTTAAATATAAATATTTCATAACATTAGAAATATATTTTGATTCATTTCATTCATCATTGCTGAATTCAAAAACAAAAAAACCTTGCAGACCCCAAACTTTTGAACCATATTGTATATTTGCCCTCTTTGACAGCCATGTGCACAAATCAACTCACATTATACAAGCAAGTTGGGTAATATACAAAGTGACTTTTTAAAAACGTGTGCCTAAAGCAGTGTTGCAAACTATTAAGAAATAACATTCACATACTGTGTATACATATATATATATATATATATATATATATATATATATATATATATATATATATATATATATATATATATATATATATATATATATACATATATATATTCATCAACATAATGTATTTACAACACACATTATTCACAGTAAAATGGATATAATGAATATAAATGTTCATGTTTTTCACAGTAAAACATCAAAACTTCACATATTGATGGTGCTTGCTATTATTTGTCAGTTTGTCATCCGCCTGGTTTACTTCATACAAACACAGCACAGATGCATCAAGCAGAGCTGGTGTGAGTTACAGTCTCCAGCTGCACTCCAGGTCAATACCCTGCAGCTTTTCCATTTTTCCGCGAGTCAGATACAGCCACTATGCAGTTGTTTTCCTTTGATACAGCATTTACCACATTATAAAACATCTGTGGGACTTTGACCTTGTGCCCAATCTTGTAAAGTGACTCCAGAACAATCTGAGGAAGAAATGAGATGAAAGTGGTTTAGAAATTTCACCTAATCCTTTACAAACTATTTACCACATGGAAACGTGTGTATCTACTTACCTTGTCAAACAAGGGCTCAAAGTTGAGGATGTTTTTGGAGTCCACAAACACTACAGGGGCGCTGATGGAATCTTGCAGAGTCTTGCCGAACCACAGGAAGTTCATGAGAGTCTAGTCAGAAGGGTTTCGGTTAGAGTTGGATTACTGAATCACAATGTGTTCAATTTGTTAAAGTGCAGTTTAGACTCACCAGAGCCACCCCGGTGGTGATCATACTGCCACCTGAGGCTCCTATGACCACAATGTGCTTCTGAGATGGGGAGTAAAGTATCACTGGAGACATGGAGGATGGGGGCTGCTCACCTTCACACAAATACACACAGAACAGATAATACACATACGACATATCCACAAAGTGTCAAAATATTATATCCCTCCATTCTTATTCAAAGGAATAGTCAGTGTTCAGTACAAGTTAAACTCTATCGAGCATTTGTATTTTTTTTGAAGCACTTACAGAAATTATTTTGTACAAATTAATGGATTATTTGAACTGTGAAGCTGCATAAATCATCGTTTCTGAGATGGGGATATCGTTCTACACTGAATAAATTGCAATTGTTGCCTGAAGGATTTATTTTTATTTGATCTAACCCATAAAAATGTCTTGTGTTAGTGTAACCTAATTTGTCAGGTTGATTTAGTCTGATTAAATAACAAGATGACATAATGAATCTGTTGTAGCTGGTACAAAGGTTGCATGTCTTTTGGTTTATCCTGCATAAACAACAACAACAACCAATATATAAAAAAGACATTGCACCTGAAGGTAACCATATATTTTTAAACACATTCTGTTGTAGAAATAAAAAATGTGGCATACGCTACAGGTGCAAACGTTTTTTGATGTTTTAAGTTAAATAGCATTTTGAATAAACCAATTAGTTTAGACGTTACCACATGAAGAACATTTTTAGATTACCTAACAGTATAATGTTTGAGCCAAGTGGCTCTATTTTTTTTAAATAATGGTTGTATCGATATTAAAATTTTAGGTGATACAGATAAGCTGATAATTATGTTTATATTATGCCTGATAAGCTATACATACTATGGATTCAAATTCAGTACTGTTTTGTCTAAATAAATCAATAAAACACTCAATTAAATCAATGTGAGATTTGCTAAACATTACATCTATAATATAACTGTTATTCAATAACAATGAAAAAAAGGATTTTTGAAAGTTGTAAATATAAAAAAAAGATTGTTGGTGTGCATTTTACAAGAAAATTATTTTACTCTTTCTACGTCAAAATTTCATGTTTAATTGAATTTGTTACTTGCAGTTGCTTCGTAATTATCTGTGCAATTTACTAGACATTTCTACATTAAAATAGTTTTTCAGGTTATTAGTATATTAAGGGAGTGTCGCATGTAATCTAAAAGAAAAAATAGGTGAAAAGAGCATGCACAATTAAATATCCAATCTCTAATATATCAAAATGTCAAATCTCTAATCTTGGCTGTTAACCTATATGGTACTTATATTATATACTGTGCATTTTTTTTAAATAGTGTGTATCCACTTGTAAGTGTCCAATTGCAACTGCAAATGTTGATAGTATGTGTATCGATCCTAAAATATTCTTTTAATTTTGGTAGCTGGCTATGTCAAGATTTAGTTTGTGAATGTTTACTGACCAGCATGAATCTGGTCTGTTTTTCCACAGAAGTCTGCAAGTTCATTGTTGAGGAGGATGCCTGTTTTGGGGGAGAAAATTCTGGATCCAAATCTGAGAAGAGAGAAGGAAACAGTCAGTTTTGACCCTTTCTAAAGCACAATTGAATTCCTGCATATCATTGCATTCTTTAATAAAGTAATAATATAATGACAATATGATCTCACTGTGTGTATAAATGCATTGAATGCTACTTAAGTGCACATACATGTGGTTGATGGTGCTGGTCACAGATACTGCCATACCATCCTCAGCGAGCACGGACACATGAGTGGTGCCATGAGAGTCCAGGTATGGAGTGATGTTGTAGTAGCTGGCATCATAAGTGCGGTCGGGGCTGATTTTTGCTCTCACTTTATCCGCAAAATGCTTCTGAATGATCTCAACTGCCTCCTATTCAAGCCACACAGAACGTCGAGGATGATGAACTAATGCATGACTTTATGTGCCCCAACCAGTGGGTTGCCAGCAATAATGGCAGTGTTGCTGT
>NW_015505680.1:575824-598088 GCF_001515645.1 Sinocyclocheilus grahami
GATTCTGGCTTCTCCTTTAAGAGAAGTGGCAAAAATCGAGAGAGCACATAGGGAACAGGGACGCCCTCTCTAGCCATCTTGATAGTGGGCTCAAATAAACTGGCCCAAGGCAGACGTCCATACAATTTATGAGCTCGCTCATAGCCACGGATATCACCTGGGACACCGATCCAGTGAGCACCTATAGATAGAGAGAGAAACTACAGCTATCATGTGTGCTTAAAGTGCTCAGTAAACTCAGGCTACTTCCTGAATAAGGCATAACAAGGTCTGTATTTAAAGAAAGGAATAGTGGATTACATATTTTGCCACAGGGCATTGCACATATTTAAATATAAATATTTAAGTATTTTAATAAAAAAGTTCATCCACTGTTCACTGTCACCTTCCATAGGCTGTGTTGTTGTTGGACACATGGCAAGAAGGTCTGTTTTAAACGCTTTTGGGACAGTCTCTCTGGCATTGATTACTCTCACTTTGCCTAGATAATAGAGATGTGGAGCAACATTAACAATAACATGCATTATAAAATAAAATAATGATTTATTTAATGTATTAAACGTATGATAATCCTCACCACTTTGTTCCCGTATTGTGAATATAGAGCCTCCACCAATGCCCATACTCTGAGGATTTATGATGGACGTGCACAGTAAAGTAGCAATGGCGCCATCTACCGCTGAGCCACCCAACTGCAGTATATCTCTAGGAGGAAAAAAGACTGAAAATGGGCTATGGCTGGGGTTTTCAAACTATCTGATGATGTCAAAGATCTCCAAATATGATCATCTAAGAGCCCCCTCCCTAACATTTAAAAGCAGCTATAGCTATCATGCACATAGAAAATAGGCTGTTTCCAAAACTAAATAACTGTACTGGTATTGTAGTACGTTTTTATTTAAATGCTATCTGGAAAGTATTCACTTTCTGCTAAGTTGACATTTATGTGTATAGTGATTCGCACAATTATTATTCTTTCTAATGGCGCGTTCACACTTGATTCGCCTAATGCTTGGTCCGAGCCAGAGTTCGAATACTCCCCCTGGACCCCTCCCCCAGATGGATTCTGTTGACGCTGTATTTTTCGGCTCAGAACCTCGGTTCTTTTACGGCATCACTTTTAAGTAGCAACTGTTTACCTCTGTTGCTAGATAACGACTCAGGAGAAGACGGCAAAATGACAGCGCTGCTCACATCAGTTTTGTACTTCAGTTTTCAATCCTTTGGTTTTTATTTCTCAAGCTTCATAACAAGTATTGAAAAGGTTCCAAAAACGCGGGGGTTAATTATTACCGGAGGCGAACAGAATTGTAATTTTCACAAGAGAGAGAGAGAGAGCGCGAGAGAGAGAGAATGGGGAGAATACAAAAAGAAAGTAATTTGGAAAATTACCTACAGTAGAATAATAACTGCATGCGGTCTCGTATCAAACCTGCTTTAAGACCCGTCAGAAGTCTCTGCCAGACGCTGGCATAACTAATGTGTTTTTTATGTTTACAAATGATCTATAGGCTATTTAAATAGTCTATCAACATTAGCCTGCTTTCTGGCTACAGACTGTCACCTCTCAAAAATATATATATTGTTTTATCGTTTACTTCTACAGAAACAATTGACTTTTCTTTATAATAACAAGCTTAAATATAAAACAGTGTGAACGTAATCGTATACTTAAGAAATTAGCGATATAGGTCTAAATCATTAGTTGTTGTCCAGGAACGTCTCCTCTAGTGAGAGGAAGGCAGAGACTGTGTCAAGAGGATTAGGCTGTGAAGATACTTCACCTAATTAACTTCAAACTTTCTGTTTACATTTATCCGGACGTTTCAGCTCAGTAGCTGCTCCTGTCCTCAAATGTGCCTGACATACGGATTACGACAACCTAGCTGTCGTTTTCCAGGAAAGCGCGATCTTCCACATCATTTGCATGTTTAAATGAAAGTTTTGGATGCTAGAATTTAAAGTAGCCTACTCACTAAAATATTTAACCTAAACATCCGAAAGCACATAATTGTTTTATTTAAACGAACGCATTCATAGTGTAGCCTACTACATGTAGCCCAAGGCACTACTATCCCTCACTCACTCACTCACTCACTCACCGCCCGATCTTTGAGCAGGTTTCCGAGTCCGTCTAAACATCCGAAAGCACATAATTGTTTTATTTAAACGAACGCATTCATAGTGTAGCCTACTACATGTAGCCCAAGGCACTACTATCCCTCACTCACTCACTCACTCACTCACTCACCGCCCGATCTTTGAGCAGGTTTCCGAGTCCGCTGCCACTGCTGCGTTTTTGTAAAGTCCGTCAGCGCACTCCTCGTTAAAGTGAGTCGCGCAAATAATAATAATTATAATAATACATATAATCGGAATACTTATGCACAAGCAAACTTTCTCTTTTCGTCTGGCCATTGTATCCAAGTGCGGCTTTGCTTTATCGTTGAACTTCTAGAGTGCAGCAGAAGTGCGCTATTAGCCCTCCCCTTTCACAGTGTCAACGCCTAATTAAGCGCATTGTCGAGGTGTAGAGGTGAAGTCTAAATTGGATTGTGTAAAGTGTTTTTGTAAGAGGTGTTTTCGCACCCTTAAATGGTATGTAGGCAAACTTCACTTTCTACAGAGACATTGCCCCTGCAACCGACTGCTGGACCACCATATGTTGTGTCTCAGCTGGATGGGATCACATTACTGCCACACCAAAAGTGAGCTACTTAAACTATTTCTACCTTCATGACTCTTAATAATGTTTTGACTTATAAATTAAATAGTTACGTAACATTTTTGAATGTAGCCAGTTGTTACCACATGGTGCACACTTGTGTAGGCTTCCTGAATATGTTTTTCCCCTATCAAACTGTATGTTAACAAACTAATTGATCAAAATCATCATTCATATTTTGAAATGTCTCTCTTAAGGCTAATTCACACTGCACCGACACAGGTCGACCGACAGCAACAGACACATTTGTCACATTTGTCAGATCAGTGTGTTACCCCTGTTGGCATATCCAGCCGTTGGTCAGCATTTGTTTTGAACATGTTGAGCATGTTTAATCAGCGTTTGTCTGTTCATGAAATGCCTAAAAAGTGGCATACTACTGTCGGCATCTGTTGGTGCTGTGTCTTCAAATAATGTGATACAAGAGCCTGTGCTATATTGTTAATATAGTCACGGCTAAAGAAGGACTGGTTTGGGAAAAAATTGCATGTGTAGTATAATTGGAACATACTATGACTCCTCATCTGTGGCCTCATGGGACAGTAAAGTCCAAAATGTACTTTAGATTTTACGTGTGCATTAGCGTACAGTGCATGTGACACTTCATCACTAGCATATATGCGCTTACCATACACGTGCGGCCCTAATTTTTACTAAAGCCCAAAGTATACTAAAGTTTTCATGTGTAAGCTTAAGAAAAACTTTCTGACCATTATGAAGTATGCATTTGCGCTGAACTGGTTTGGTGAAAAAAATAATGAGCGAAGTACAATCCGAACATATACATTCTCCATGATGGCAATATCATGTGACCTACGATGTCAGTTAATGTTCCCCGCCATTTCCACTCCCATGGCTTCATGGGACAATAAAGCTCAAAGTATACAGGCGTATCTCAATAAATTAGAATGTCGTGGAAAAGTTCATTTATTTCAGTAATTCAACTCAAATTGTGAAACTCATGTATTAAATAAATTCAATGCACACAGACTGAAGTAGTTTAAGTCTTTGGTTCTTTTAATTGTGATGATTTTAGCTCACATTTAACAAAAACCCACCAATTCACTATCTCAACAAATTAGAATATGGTGACATGCCAACCACACTACCAACCAATTAGAAAACAAGGCCAAAAGAGTTTGAAACAATTGTGGCAAATCAGGTATCTATAACCAATAAAAAGTAACCGGAACAAAGAAAAAACAGAAAATGACCAAATTTGGAGAGAACAAGGGGTATAATAACATGAGCTGACGAAACAAAGACTTTGGAATGATTTGGAATGCTGTGACTGTCTTCCCGGCTTTATTTCTTTGTTAAATAAAGTCTTATTTTGACATCTGGAACTCTGCTCCTCCACTTCATTGGCCGCACCCAAGAAAAATCCACAACAGCACCTGTACTTTTATGCGTACACTGATAGTGCATGTGACGTAAATATTGTCATCAGCACAGTTCACATGTACTATACATGTGCAGCCCTGATTTTTCTAAACTAAAAAAATCTACTTCAGTTTTTACATGTAAGATAAAGAAAAACTTTCAGCTGTTAAAAAGTATGCATTTGCGCTGAACTGGTTTGGGGGGTGGAAATCGCATATGTAGTATAATCCAAACATTCTCCATGTTTGCAATGTCATGTCCCCTACCATTTACAAATATGACTTGGCCTCATGGGTCTGTAAAGCCCAAAGTATATGTAGCATTTGGACCAATCAGACACACAACTTTTTGTTATATTTAACAATTAGTTTTGAACGCATATGCTACTGTATGCATATAGTGTACGAGACAAAAACATTGTGTGCAGCATATTGCACGTGTGCAACTTGTATTTCTAAACCGTACTGTGCACGTGACATAAATTTCATCATAAGCGTAGTATGCACGCAGCCATATTTTCTAATCACACAAACTACTGTATGTAAGTTTTACAGTCGAAAACCAAAACAGAGATGGAATAGCAACAAATTAGCCTACCGGAGGCCGCAAAATCATGGGTGCTGCCAGACAGTGACATGGTGAACAGGTGTTTCATTTGAATGTTTTCTAGCAGGGACTGGAACTTTGTATTGGTGTATCTTGATGTTCCAAAGTGAAATCTGTACTACCGTGAAACCTGAGGATGACTGCCATCATATTAGAAAATGTATGGATTCATTACATATTAATGGTTGTATTTATGTGCACAGGAAAGCATATAGTCAAATTTCATCTAATATTAGATAAAGTCTAAAGATAATTAATGCATGCATGAGAAAAAAAGTTTTTATAAAAGTTAATTTCTCTTCAGCAGAATGTTTGGTCTTCCTACAAGAGGCTAAATTATATTATTTACAACCTCTAAGCTGTTAGAAAGCAAAACTATTTATCGATACATTTAACCAGTTAAACCTAAATGTTATTTTTTTAAAGAAACATTGTCTGCTTTTCAAATTGATTTTGTTGGCAAGCTTCTCGTATGAGGGCTTGGAAAAAGGGGAGGTCCATGTATTTATGTGCACAGGAAAGCATATAGTCAAATTTCATCTAATATTAGATAAAGTCTAAAGATAATTAATGCATGCATGAGAAAAAAAGTTTTTATAAAAGTTCATTTCTCTTCAGCAGAATGTTTGGTCTTCCTACAAGAGGCTAAATTATATTATTTACAACCTCTAAGCTGTTAGAAAGCAAAACTGTATTTATCGATACATTTAACCAGTTAAACCTAAATGTTATTTTTTTAAAGAAACATTGTCTGCTTTTCAAATTGATTTTGTTGGCAAGCTTCTCGTATGAGGGCTTGGAAAAAGGGGAGGTCCTTCATGAAATCTAGAAAGATTATCTTTGAAGATTCGCCCACGGACACAAACACACAGCACATCAGGAAGCTGTTCATCTCGCGTGTCACCAGAAGGCAAGTTTCAAATTTGGCACTGTCAGTCATTTTTAGTTTGCGCTGTCACTGTGGTTTTCTTAATAGGTTTAATTAATAGGCTACGTCTGCATAACTGCATTTTGAACAAGTTTCCAAGCTTACAGGTTCAAACAATGTAAAGCAGATTTCTGCACTAATTTGAAATAAATAAAAGCAAGAACTAATCGACGAAGACCATTGGAAATATAACAACGCCACGTTGCAATTTCCAAACGAACCACAGAGCGTTACATTGTTACGATTCCATCTGTTGGGCTAAACGCTAAACGCTCACGAGCGTGACCTCGGAGGAAGTTGTCTGTTTGGCGTACAATGCACCATGGGAATTGTAGGCCGCTGAGGTTTCACTTGTAAACAACTACTAATGCTTTTTATTATAAAATAACACGCACTCTTAGAGTGAAACTGTCGTATATCTTAACTACCTGGCAGAAGTTGAATTTACTTTGCTCTGTTCTTTGTCATATTTCTTCGTGGTTAGTTCGTGTACTGTGGGTTTTTATCTGTTGGGTGAGAAAGGCTACGTGAGCAGCCGTACAGGTAAGTGTGCAGATGGATGTTGAATGAACCTTTAAATGAACAAATCGTTGATTTCTAAGCACTTTTCGGCTTTGAACCATTTGAAACACATGACTGCTTTCTTGCCTCTAGGAACAAGGCATTTAATTGATTGCATCTTTTGCGAATTTCAGTTCCTTTTCACCTTTGAGTAACGTTACTGAATTCACAACAACGTGTGAAAATGACTGATAATATTGTTATTGTTAATTCATAGTGTATTCAGTTTAGTTTGTCTTTAAGTGAATCTTTTTGGTGAACGCATGAAGATTCGATTCACTTGGATGATTCGAAATCCCCCCACTACTGCCCGTGAACACCCTCCTTATGCGGCTTACAACCTGCATGCATCAGTGGGCTGTATGAGGAGGCTCTATTTTAATAACTATTACACATTTATTATAATAATTATTATTGTTATTACTATTACATTTTTATTGTTCGTGTTAATGTGGTTACTAACTAGGAGCAGTATAGATATTAATAGTATAATGAAGCATTTGTTATGGTTTTAGTAGCCAGTCAGTCAGTTGTGCGTCTTTGTTATATAAACGCCCAGATTTCAGAGATGAGACGTCGGACGTCTGTCATGGTATTATTTTCTTACTGGCTGTCTTCGGCATTATGGACGTCGCCTGACAGCGCTTTACAGACATAAGGGCAGGACTAGAGACTGCAGGGAGGCGTCTGAGAGGAGAGTGTAGAGGCAGGATAACTGGCAGCGCCGGGCGGAACAACAGTCGCTGCAAATCTGACAGACAAGAAGTGCCGAGAAGCCTTCGGTAAATATGCAATTGAATGGGCGTTAATTAGCGCATTGACATCGTCCTTTATAGTCTTTGCATGCTTAATCTTATCATTTAAATGTTGCATTTAGGTGGTTGGGATTAGTTTTTCTTTGTGCTATATTATTGTACGCATTCCCCTGCTGCTGTCACTCTCTCTTTCTCAATCTGTGTTGACAGCCGTCGTGAGATGTTGCATTAAACCTTCGGTTTGTTTTTGTCTTTCATCTCTACTAGCCTGTCAAGTTGCATTCCATGTGAAGGATCTTAATGCAACAGTAATGCAACAATTCCCTGTTGTTTTTATGTCAGGCAGTTAGGCTCTATGGTCAAATTTGTCCATGCTGTAGGTTTGTGTTGACTGTCTGCATGCTTTTATTGCAAGGATGGCTTGGAATACTCTCATGATTTTAAAAAGTGCAGTGCGGAGGTGTTGCAAAGACTGAATTTCAAATGCCATACCCGTATGTGCTGCAGTCTCTATCAAGCTGCTTGTCGGTCTGTGCTTGAGTGTGGGAAGGGGGAGAGGTAGCCGAATGAGTGTGGGTGGTATATAGAAATGATCATGTGGTCAAACCAGGCCTTCAAGGCAGGTGTGATGCAGTTTGCCTCAACGGCAATGTTGGCATAGTGATATTCTGCTGCACGTTATCACAAAATGTCTATATCTGCTTTTTCTCTCTCTCCCAGGTGCCCTCGGGTAAACTGTGTCCCTGTTGGTATGGATCAGGAGGCAAGAAGCAACTGAATTATCTCACCACGGCACACTGTCAACATTTCCAAATGCATTGAAACGGAAGAGAAAAGCTTGCATGCGTTAACCAAAGCGGTCGGCACGTGATCGAATTAGACTGCACAAAAAGCTTTTTGATGACAGACAAAGGCTGTGCCACGTCACTAAAACGTCAAATCAAGCCTTCAAATGCACAGTCCAACAAATAAGAATCTCTAAACCATATCCACATGTACGTCTGAGTGTGTGCGCTTGAGATAGAGTGTGTATGTATGTTCGTATGCAGGGATGGAGTGGTCTTTAGAGCGGATGAGGGAATGGGTGGCAGGTGGCATGCAGTCGGTGCGAGAGTGTGAGTCCAGTGCTCTAGGCACTGCTCTTTGTCTCGCCATTCTGTTTATCTGGTACTGCTACCGTGTTGGATGTGAACACTCCGCACCCTTACTCCACGGCGGTTTCAGCCCTGAGCCACGTGGCGGGGCCGTTCCTGGTGGAGTTCTCGCCTCGGACCTCTCAGCCCGTGGAGGCTCATTGAAACTCCGTCAGGTCGGCGGGGTTGGAGGAAGCGGAGTCGGCGAGGAAGAACTCAACGGCTTCGCCTACTGTCAGTCGCCGGAGTGCTTCCGTTGCGCCAAACCCGGCGAGGGCCTGAACCAGCGGCTCTACCATAGCCTGCAGGAGTACGCCAAGCGCTACACCTGGGCCGGCATGGGCCGTGTGCACAAGGGCGTACGTGAGCAAGGCCGATATCTGCTCTGCAGCCGCCCGTCTATCCAAAAACCCGAGGTCTTCTTTCTGCCGGACCTTCCCTCTGCTCCTTTCTTTTCACGGGAGGCACAGAAGCATGATGTGGAGCTCCTGGAGAGAAGTTTCCCAGCACTCCTGGCTGAATTTGAGAGCGTGTACCGGCTGCCGTCCAGTCGGACCAGCTCTTCACTTCCACTTGGCTGGAAGGCCAACAGCACACCTCGTGGCCAGTGGTGGACCTTCTATCTGGTGAACCAGGGTACTCCGATGGTGCTGAACGCCAGGCGGTGTCCACGCACGTGGAGGGTCCTCGGACAGCTCCGTACCTTTATTGCGAATAATGTGTTTGGAAACGCCTGCTTCTCGGTGCTCAGTCCCGGAGCCACCATCACTGAGCACTACGGGCCAACCAATGTACGCCTGCGCTGCCACCTTGGTAAGAGGTCAAAGGATGTGAATATATGTGCACTACCAGTTTAAAGTTTGGGCACAGCTACTCATTGTTTATTAAAACTATTTTTCACATTTTAGAATCAAAGTAAAGTTGTCTAAACTATGAAATATCACAAAAGGAGGTATGGAAATTATGAAAATGTATGGAATTATGCTACCATTCAAAATTTGGGATCAGAACTTTTTTGGCAAGAAATTAATATGTAAATTATTTCACAAGACTGCATTAAATTGTTCTAAAAGTAAACATTTTTTGACATTTATAATGTTACAAAAAATATTTCAAACAAATGCTGTTCTTTTCAACTTTCTATTAATCAAAGAATCCTGAAAAAATCATAATCATGGTTTCCACAAAAATATTAAACACCACAATTGTTTTCATAATAATCAGCATTCATAGTAATAAGAAATGTTTCTTGAGCAGCAAATCATCATACTAGAATGATTTCTGAAGGATCATGTGACACTGAAGACTGGAGTAATGATGCTGAAAATCCAGCTTTCCATCCCAGGAGTAAAGTACATTTTAAAATATATTAAAATAGAAAACGGTTATTTTTAAATAATAATACTATTTCACAATATTACTGTTTTACTGTATTTTTACTCAAATAAATGCAGCCTTAATGAGCATAAGAGATTTTAAAAAATCTTTCCAAACCCAAACTTTTGAACGTAAATGTATTTAAAACAAATCATTATATATTTGAGCTTGTTTAAATTCACAACCCACTCAAGCAACTTCATGAGGAGCATCCAGAGATGCTTTTTAAACTGTTTAGAAGGAGTTAGTTTTGTAAATGTGAATTTCATTAGTGGGCACAGTTTATATTTGCATCAAAGGTTTGTAAGATCATGAGAAACATAAATTCAAATTCAGTTGAATATCTCCAAACATCTGACTGGTAATGTAAGAGTTATATGTGAGTGCAGCAATATATATATAGCGATCTGTGTGGCTGTTTAAGGTGTGTAAACCATTTTCTCTGTGTGTGTGTGTGTGTGTGTGTGTGTGTGTGTGCAGGATTGAAGGTGCCCTCTGGTTGTGAATTGGTAGTAGGTGGAGAGCCGCAGTGCTGGTCTGAGGGAAGCTGCCTGCTGTTCGATGACTCTTTTCTTCACACTGCTTTCCATGATGGTGAGAAAAATAAATAATGTGTAGAATAACTATAACAGATAGTAGTGCATAAGGCGTCTATTCAGTATTAAGGAAAAAAAGCATGCAGTAGTTACGGATTTTTGATGCCCAAGATATTTTTTCAATAGCATTGTGATTGAAATAAAGCCAATATTTGATATCACACTATTTAATTTAAGATATAAAGATTTAAATATTTAAATATTAAATATAAAAGCAATTAAACTGTAACCAACGGTACACTCAGTAATCTGGTAAATTGGTGTTGCACTGGGAATCTTATTTTCTTAAATAAAAACCAGCTAGTGTGAAGCATAGTTTGAAATTAAGGATTTATAGTTGCTCGTTCATGAGTACCCAGTGACAACAGAACGCACCTGTCTGCATCCACTCCACACAGATGGACTGTTACGCACAGACTAATTGCATTTTTACAGAGGCTATGCCCACTAGAATTTCTAACAGCTGGATATGACAAAGTTTGCAAGGTTCCTAGCATTAATGTTCATTAGATATTCAAAGACTTCTTTAAAATGCATATTTGCTGAATGTCGAGAGTATATGAAAAAAATATCATAGCATTTGCTATAATATATAGCTTTCACTTATTAGACAGAACTGTTAAACAAAAAGAGTAAACGAATGAAGCTGAAGAATGGGAGTTCCTTTGCGTCTTCAATAAATCAGTTGTAACGAGCCCCGTTTAGGGGAGTTTACATAAGATGCATTTTTGCATTCATAAACAGCTACAGTAGTCAGCCCAAAGCAATCCCTGCTTTAAACCACTCTGAACAACAGCCAGAAAGCAGCATCCTGGCAACCACTCACAACATGTTGAAAATATTTTCAGGGGCAAGAAAATAGGTTTTATTCACTAATAATTTCTTGGATTTTTTCGTACTTGCACCTAATTCATTACACATGCTTATGCACATTAATTTTTTCTTAACCTCGTTCTAATGTTAATAAATTTGGAATATTCTGAATGAGAAATTTGCATAAAACACATCCAAACCATTTCAAAATAAGGTTTTTTTACACAAACTTTCCTTTATAGTCTTTTTTAACTCTCAGCAAACATATGATGCTCTCAAAAGACGTGCTCTCGTCTGAGAGACGTGCAGCAAGATCTTCAAGCAACGCCAAGTGTGCCATCCTGAAAACCAGCTCAAATACACTGAACACTTTTCATAAAGTCCACTAATTAGCTAGCTGTAACATACACGCATCTGTGTTGTACAGATAAACCTCTCAGATATAGTCTATATTGGAATATACTTAAGATCCAATATAAAAATGTAATCTAAACACGATTATAAAGCTATGCAGAGTATGTGATTTTTTTTTTTGTATGTGTGGATTCAATTATTCAGTTGTAATTTTCATAAATTTAGAGTACATTTTAGTATGAATGTTATTTGTGATGCTATTGGTTTGTGAAAATATAGCAGTTCGTTTGCAGATTTTATGCACAAATATGTGCATACGTACACTTAGTGAATGATACGCATTGTTTGTATTTACCACTTCCGTCATGAATTCCATATATGTGTGCTCAGGTTCTCCAGAAGATGGCCCGAGGGTGGTATTCATGGTGGACTTGTGGCATCCAAACGTGGCTGCAGCCGAGAGACAGGCACTGGACTACATCTTCACCCCTGGCCGCTGAAAGAGAGCCGTAAAAAGAAAAGGGTCAATGATTTCCATTGTATTAACAGTATGAGATGAGTGCAAAGGGCAAGACTGAGTGTGGAGAACATAAGTCTCTTCGTCTAGCATACGTTCCTTTACTCTCACGTTCCCTATTGGCACTGCTTCAGTAGAGACTTCAATGTACCGTCACTATTGTACATTATCAGTGTTTACAGAACTCTTCAAATCTAACCATAGCAAAAACCTGCTGGTGAACTCTGCTTGAGACGAAGCCCTCGTGTTCATGTTGTTAGCTGCAGGGTCACATTTATACCCAGTGAGTGTCATAGAATAATTTCACCTAAAGCATTGACAGTCAGCCACACATGGAAATGCACTTTTAGCCAAGCCTGGCCATTACAGCCAGGTAGGATTGTATAGGAAGCACAGTACATTGTTTGGTCTGTACATTTTTACTGAGGTTAGGCTTACAGAAGCTAAGCTAAACAGTCGTAAAACGACATGCTGCAATGACAGGGCATTTGACATTTACAGCGAAGGAACGTGGATATATGGCAGAGATGTAATGCGAAGTAAGCTGAAGCACTACCAACTATTGTGTAAAATGACCTCCATTAAACGCACTAGTGGCAAGTTATTGTGCCGCCACACCTAAGTCAGGGTCGGAGCGCTTCGATGGGGAAGAATACGAGCACATCAAATCAGCCTGCTTTCCACTTTACTCTTTCTTACCCTGAATTTTTTAATCATATCGAAACACGTTATCAATCGCTTTGTATCTCTGTGAAACTTAAAGAGGGACACAACGCTTATTGTGTTTGGAAAACACAACGTTCTGGCTGTTAATATGTGCTAGGTTCTACCTTATTGTGCTTTGTCGTACTGCTTGGAAGCAGAGCTTTCGTGGTTGTCTCATCGATATTGGTACATTCCTTTTGTAAGCCGACAGGCAGTTTTGAGACCGTTTCGTGAGAAGTGACATTTTATATCATTGTGAGACTTTTGGAGTTGCAGATCAATTTTATGACAACGTTCCTACGTCCATGTTTCCAAATTGTGTGCCATGGACTCACTTTGCAATGGATGAGTAATTCTGTAGATTTAATAAAGAATGAATTTAACCCTTGTGCCATGCTGAAAATCCTTTACCTTACTTGGTTTTCCTGGTCAAAAATGACCAACCTTTTTAAAAATTGCTTGTAATTCTCTCATTATTACCACCAAATCTTGGATTCAGTCTTTTTGTCAACTTGTTTCTTTCAATTAGTACAGATTTTGTATTTCTTTTTGCGAGTGATTGATCATAGACCTCACTGACCTGAATGTATGCACCTCAGTTTGAAAACAATCAATCCAGTATCTCATGATAATATAGCATAACGAGAGATTTACAAGCAATTTTTTTGTAGGCCGGTCATTTTTGAATGGAAACATCACAAGTGTAACAAGATGGGGGGGTTGGGTAAGTTGTTGTTCAAAGTGATGACAACAACAAAAAAAAGGGAAGAAGAAAAAAAATTACTGGAACACAACATGAGGGATAATATCTTGATTTGTGTAATTTGTGGGTGCTTGTATTTAAATATGTTCAAAAATAGCATAGCACACAATAGTGTTTTGTATTAATGCAAATTAACTGGGTGTTTATGAACAAAGAGATCTGGCAACAACAAAATGTGCTTCTTCACAGGAACATTCCTGCTTTTCCGACAAACACTAACACTGGATGTTTGGAGGATTTTGTATATGGGGGTGGCAGATAGAGGGGTAGTGCTGCAAACAGCAGCCATTATCAGACTGCAGCTTTGGAGATTTACATAACTAACCTCTTTTGCTAACACAGAGGGGAGAGATATATAGTAGATGAATGAAACGGCAGATGAAATCCATCCACTTTTGGCAGACACAGATGTTACCTTTCAGATGAATAGTCTGATTAAATACCTTTCTAAAAGCTGAAAATGTATTTTCCCAAGCGGTCGGTTTTGTAATAATTTGGACCCAGGACATATAAATTTAGGAAAGAGCACTATACATTCAAATGTATGTAAAAGGAAACTACATACCGCACCACACTGCGCTGCTTTTTCATTGTTTTTGTGTGTAAACACGCTATTCGCCTTTGAGCTCGTGTCTCGCGTGAAACGGCGTTCTAAATTAGATTAAAATATTTTTTTCTTTTTAAAAAACTCGTTCTGTGTGAATGTACCAGCACAGAAACGTTCACCTACCTATTGCAATATAGCATAATTGACGCAAGGGGGAGCTAGACAGTCATTTCTCGGTGGATATGACAGGGCGAGTGTACAAGCAGCTAATAACGAGTCTGGATGAATGTTTCCACTCATCTTCTGAAGGTGAAGGTTAAGAGTTTTAATTGGATGAGCAAGGGCTATATCAGCACAAAAGGGCACATTTTACCTATAGCAGTGTCTGAAAGAGAAAACTGTGACGGATGTTGGAGGTTGGCAACATAGTGGAGCGACATTCTGAAGCAGACAGGGACACTGCAGGGCACATTCTCTGAGCACTACAGCAGACAAGCTCTCAGTCTGTGCTTCAACACACACACACACACACACTACAACAACAACAACAACAACCATTTTTTCCTAACAACCCTGCATTGCTGAATGCAAAAGATGTGAGAAAGGCAGGAGAAAAGTATGCTGAATAATATCAAATGAAATTTTGTATACGGATGTTGGAGGTTGGCAACATAGTGGAGCGACATTCTGAAGCAGACAGGGACACTGCAGGGCACATTCTCTGAGCACTACAGCAGACAAGCTCTCAGTCTGTGCTTCAACACACACACACACACACACTACAACAACAACAACCATTTTTTCCTAACAACCCTGCATTGCTGAATGCAAAAGATGTGAGAAAGGCAGGAGAAAAGTATGCTGAATAATATCAAATGAAATTTTGTATTACAATACGTTTATTTCGGCAACATTCATTCATCATTCATGAATATTTAGAACAATTTAACCATCTGTTTAGATATCTGCAAATTCAAAGGGCAGATATTACCACATCATAAGCCTGTAATTTGCATCAACCCCTGTTATTAAAGGCCTAACTAAAAAAGGCCTACGAACTAAAGGCCCTTTGCTGAAGAAAAAGAACAAAACAAAAAACGGATATACATTCATATGATCAGACCCGTTTAAACAAAAGGAAAATGAAGTAGATTTTTATGCATTTTGACTGAGAAATAGGTTCATTTTAAACTGAAAGATAATCAGAATCATTTTAGTAGTTTATACTATTATAATAAAAATCTAATAAAAATGTTAATTAGGCCTATGCTTTCTTTTCATGCATGTTTTGCTGCACAATTGCAGAAGAGAAAAATAATATCCCAGTCTCCTAATATTACTACGACCCTATATATAGACTGAGCTATAGCCTTGCCCTTTGGATTAATGTTGTGAATGTTTGCATACAATTGAAGATGGCTTTTAAAAATAAGGCTTGCAAATGAGCAAGGCAAAGGTGGAATTTTGGGTCTATATGTCATGTTTTATGCAGGTTGTCTTAAGTTCTGGTTCATAAGGAATAAATGGACCGTGGAGTGGCCTGAGGCTGGGATGTCCTGCACACGCAGCGCAATAGGATGCTGTGTTTAATCAAGTGAAAATCTGTGGGCGAGAGAAGAGAACTCCTCAACATGATGCATTCTGAAAACTTTATCACCCTGGGGACACAGAGCACATTCTAGATGGTTGAAAACCCTGAGTGGATGGGGAGGCTTTTTTTAGAGTTAATGAAAATGTGTTTTTTAGTTTAAGGCAATTGCATTACCAAGCACTTAAGACTGGGGAAGCCTAATGAAAAAAAATAGTAAGAACTGAACTGAACAATAAAAATGTAAACACTGAAAAACATTATTAATCAATCACTTTTCTGAATATCTGAATTCTGATTGTTGTTACAGTCCTACTTCATGAATCTGGTTACTTCAAGCCGATTATACATAGTATAGTATATTGCACAAACTGATTTTAGATTTTTGTTTTATTTTTATTTTATTTGAGATTTTCTTAGCAACAGTACATGTTGCCATGTATCAGACTCAACTCAAAATCAAAATATGAATTGGTCATTAGTGGAAGATTTTGGGGGTTAGAAATACAATCAGAAAGTTTAGGTTATAAGAATGAAGCTGACATGATCAGTATTTTTTATGATGTAATTTTTATATTTGTCATTATAGAAGGTTACTCTTATGAATAGATTTTTTAAGGCCTATAACAATTTTAAATGTAAGTGTGATTATCAGCATTACTCATAATTAAATATTAAATACACGTTTTTCATTAAACATGCATTGTAAACTATTATTTTATGTGCATTTTATCTGATAAGCCTGTTAGCTCAGAATTTTACATAGTACATATTTAACATATTTTCATTAAACATGCACCGTAAACTTTTTTTTTTTAAAAATCTTTTATCTGATCAACCTGTTTACTCAGAGTTGTATATACAGGACATGATTGAATATTAAATGCAAGTTTTTCATTAAACATTTATTATATGCTATTTTATGTATATCTGATAAACCTGCTCTGAAGTTTACACAGAACATGATTAAATATTAAATACATGTTTTACATTAAACTATTCTAATGATATTTTATCTGATAAACCTGTTAACTCAGAATTATATCCAGGACATTATTGAATATTAAATGCAAGTTTTTCATTAAACATGTATTATATTCTATTTTATGTATATTTGATAAACCTGATACCTGGACATTGGTCACAAAGCATTTTTTTGTCCAATCCAATTCTCTTTTGCATAAGTATCCTTTAGGCTATAAACAAATATCACAAATGAAGCTTAGACAATGAGAGAGATCCTTTCCATATGTTTTGGTCCATACTTTGCATGTTGTGTTATGTCACCCACAGGCATCATGATGCACACCATACGTTCCGCGTGTCTTCTCTCTCTCTTTCTCTCTCTCTCTCTCTCTCTCTCTCTCTCTGAATCTTTTTTTGTTTATTTCCTAGCCCATCTCCCCTTACCTACGCGTCCTACCAGAATAGCGCTTATACCGCCTTACGGAGCGATCAGGTGGCACCAACTCCAAGAGGAGAAGATCTCGACAGCATCATTTCAAGCGTAACATGACATCGAAGAGGTTCCGATGTACTCTCAGCACTCCACACCGGGCTATTATATTCAAATGATAATAATGTGACACCTTAGAGGTCAGCCTTTACCTTCAAGGGCATTTTACTAGGCTGAAGATGAGTTTCACGCTCCCCAAAAGCGAATCGACGACCTCCTTACTGAGATCCTCCGCACCGGCCAGGAGCGCGGCTCAGCCGCCCGATCATCCCGGAGTCCGGTGGATACACCATCAGCGCTGCGCGGCGGCGACATCTGGAGCGGAGACGGCGGATTGCGATGCGAGCTCGCGGAGACCCCTTTGTCACCCCTTACTGGTCGGTACCCGGAAAAGCGCAGAGAAGAGCCACCCACAACACTCCCACTCCCATGGACACGCTCTTTCCACTGCTCACAGTCAGGAGGACCTGTCGGAGCTTCCAAGTGAAAGGGAGCGCAAGACAGCCAGGCAACACCACCATCATCATCATCACCACCATCACCACAACCGCCACCATCACCATCACCGCCACCGATCCACCCGGGACGACCTGCCTCAGGAGCCCCGACCCAAGCACTCTCACGCCGCTCGCATGCCCACCAGAACTCAGTCTTTCTCCGAGTCCAGGGACGAAACGGCTCTCTTTTTTGAATCACCTCAACTGGCTCGACCGTGGTCTTCATCGAGCAGAGAGGCGTGTCCTGCCTCCACCGCCTCATCCTCGCCGGTGCCCGCATCCTCCAGCCGCTCCTCCCGGAGATCGGGGAGGTCCAGCGCAGCATCTTCTGAAGCAGACTTCAACCTGCGGCCGTTCCTCAGCTCAGTGTTCGGACAGGTAAGGCCTGAACACGCGATGAGAATACCAGTTTCATAATGGGTCTTATTTAAATAGTTGTAAGACGCTTTTATGGGGCCCAACAGACATCGACATAAAATTTATGCTACGAGTAAATAATGTCAGTAGACAGTCGTGATTTTAGTTAAGAAAGCCCTAAACATCTTATAGGTAAAATTACGTGTAATACAAATGCTTACAGTTAACTTACCAAGTTTAAATGGTTTAGTCATTGAGCATTGTGCTAATGAGAACAAGTTTCGTGTAAATACTCGGTTTTAGAAGGGAACGCTTGATAAAAGTATCGCGAGAATTGCATAGTAATAAAGTCAGAGTTATGGTATGTTTAGAGGCAGGAATAGGTTTGAGTTAAATAGGTATAGGGTTTCAGTTATTTTCATGTGTTCCATGAGAATTAGAGTCTATTGAAAAGCTTTTGATATATTTTGTCCAGCCTTATCAGACACAAATGCGTTGAAAATCTAATAACCATGTTCAAAAAAGTTTTCAATTAAATTCAAAATGGTGGACAGGCAATGCCATTTTGTGCAGAAAAAAATGGATGTTATCATATTCCATATAATCAAATGAATCAAAAGAGGGCAAAATTAATCAGAAAGTTTCAAACATATTATCAGTTTAGTGTTTTTAAGCTGGTGCTGTCACTGAACCTTTCAGGTACCCAGGGCACACATGTAACAAGTTTTGTCATGCATATGCTGTGTCTTATTTCATCAGTACAGTAAGCAAAAAATTGTAAATTCATAGTATTTAAAAAAAAATAGTAGGTGAAAAATTCACAGATGACCAGCTACTTCCACCAAGATTCTTCAAATTCAAGGGACACTTTACTATTCCATGAGGCCACAAAAGACGAGTTGTGAATGACAGTGGAGCAACACTATTGAGCCTGGTATAGGTCACGTGACAGTGGCGGATATAGTGCATGCATGCATGCATGATACCCAAATTCATACTATATAGAACATACTTTTTAATGGTCACAAATAGACAGTATGTGATTTCAGGTGCAGCTATAGTGTTGTTTCAGTGTTTTTTCCACAAAATTGGCTATACTGGGCAGAGACGGTCAACCTGCAATATGTACGGCCAAAATCCTTACGCAGTATGTTGTCTTCCTCGTTAAGATGCATTAGCATTAGTCACATTAGCAACATTTCTGAAAAATGTTCAGCGAAACCTTGCCTACACTCTTAAAGGTCACTGAACCTTTCAGGTACCCAGGGCACACATGTAACAAGTTTTGTCATGCATATGCTGTGTCTTATCTAATCAGTACAGTAAGCAAAAAATTGTAAATTCATAGTATTTAAAAAAAAAAATAGTAGGTGAAAAATTCACAGATGACCAGCTACTTCCACCAAGATTCTTCAAATTCAGGGGACACTTTACTATTCCATGAGGCCACAAAAGACGAGTTGTGAATGACAGTGGAGCAACACTATTGAGCCTGGTATAGGTCACGTGACAGTGGCGGATATAGTGCATGCATGCATGCATGATACCCAAATTCATACTATATAGAACATACTTTTTAATGGTCACAAATAGACAGTATGTGATTTCAGGTGCAGCTATAGTGTTGTTTCAGTGTTTTTTCCACAAAATTGGCTATACTGGGCAGAGACGGTCAACCTGCAATATGTACGGCCAAAATCCTTACGCAGTATGTTGTCTTCCTCGTTAAGATGCATTAGCATTAGTCACATTAGCAACATTTCTGAAAAATGTTCAGCGAAACCTTGCCTACACTCTTAAAAATAAAGGTGCTTCACGATGCCATAGAAGAACCTTTTTGTCTAAATGGTTCCATAAAGAACCTTTAACATCTGAAGAACCTTTCTGTTTCACAAAAGGTTCTTTGTGGTGAAAGAAGGTTCTTCAGATTACGAAAAGGTAAGAAAGAGATGGTTCTTTAAAGAACCTTTGACTGAATGGTTCTTTGTGGACCCAAAAATGGTTCTTCTATGGCATCGCTTGAAGAACCTTTTGAAGCACCTTTATTTTTAAGAGTGTATTATTATCATAAAGCTCACCCAATTGCAATATCTGTGTGAAATGTGGATGTGAAAATCCCGATCATGTGCATTCCTATTGAAATCATTGGATTTTATCCACAAAAATTTGCAAAACAATTGTAAATGTGACCACACCTTATAGCTGAACTATCCTGAAAAATGCTGTTTTGTTTGTGCTTATAGAAACACAATTAATGATGCCATTGTCAGATATTACTGATTTGACATATGATATTGAAACATAATTTAGTCAAATTTTTGTTTTGTAGTAAAATTATTTAGTTCTTTCCCCATTCAAATCTGAAAATAGCTGCCTATGGGAATTACAAAAAAATGGCCGCCGAGACTTGTTTATCATTCAACTCTATGTGACCCGATGAATCTAAAGAGACGAGTATCATGATATCTCGCACACAATAGTTTGGCATTTGATACCATAGTATACAACAGTATCTCTGTACTGTGTACCTGAATCTGCATGTTTAATTGACTGAGATGATTTTTTCATTAAGAAATTTATGATAAGGAATATTATCAGAATGAATATTAATTTATTTTCACAATGTGTCCCAGAGTTTCATTCCTGATCGAATGCTTTCTGACAGTAAACAGCTGTTAGCTGGCTCTGATTAAATGTGCTCCTCGGAGGATTGGATGACTAGAACATTGTGGAAGCTTGCCTTCGGTACACGTATCACAGAACTTTGAAAATCAATTGCATTAATAATAAAGGAGTCCTTTGCTGGAAGGATGAGCTCTGGGCGGGAGGGTGCTCCTTTGTTGCTTTAGACATTGAAAGGCTCGAAGAATACAATGTCTGTTTGTGAAATGCAAATCTTTTGCATATCCGATTCTGTGAGATTCGGTGCATAAATGATTAAAAGCTGTCTGATGGCACCACCACAATGACTTTGATGCTGTGATCTGACTTTCTATAGTTAGAAAACAACACACACAAACACACACATTCATTTGCAGCTACACTAATGTGGTCATACTGTTATCGGTATCCCAGAAGCTTTTAAAACTGACATATTGCCACATTTTAGAATCCATGTTAATAAGATAAACCCTTTTTTGAGGCTGGAAATGAACTGGAGGGTTAGTCATAAAACAGAAACCAGATCAGACCCATGAATTATACCCAGCTTCAAGGTCAGAGCTATTCTCAATGTACAAATAATAAAAAGCACCACTTGTTAGATTAAAGGGTCAAATTAACTGGCGGCTAGTTAGAAAACATGGGCAAATGAGACCAATTATGAAATTCGCCTTCAAGGTCAGAGCATTCCTGACTGTAACCCTCCATCTGTCATTGTTTATACTGTGATGGTCCATTTACATTTGCCTCAGTGTTTTTTCTTTTTTCTTCTCGAAGGCCCTGGTTATTATATAGGCTTTTATAACCTAATTTGCTACCTAGTTAATATAAAGTCACCATTATTCCCTGTACTGCATCATTCAAGTCTAAAATGTTGGATTATTTCATTGGCATTCATGGAGGAATCTCACATTACTGGGAGAAACCTTCTGTTTGTAAGTATGTTGTTTAGGCTGACGCTGTGTGAATCAGTGAGGCTGGCTTACAGTCTCTCACTGGGTGTGTGTGTAAACACAATTTACCAGAAATGCAATGTAATAGGCTTCAGATCACAGGGGTGATTCCCTATCGGTCTGTCTGAATTCCCAACACTTGTATTGATGGGGTGTTGAAATAAGACTGACAAAAATGTCCTTGGATGACAATGCAACTCTTCCCCTCCATAAATCTTGTAGATGTTAAACCAGATATGGTCTCCACTTCCCTTTAGTGCTATTTTTAGTCTCACACCCCTTAGTGCATCATGCACTGTCGTTCCTCTGATATGTTTTTGTGTCTATTGTCAAACACGCCCCTCCTTCTTTTCTCTCCCTTAAGAGGTAGTAAGAGAAAAGATGACCTTGCCATGCTCTTCTAGGACATCAAGAACCAGATACTTGAGAGTGAGGGTGTGAAGATGAAAAGATGAAGGAAATTGAATGGATCTAGTGTCAATATTGTAGCCGAAGTATATATGATGAATGTGCAACAAATTATCTTTGTTTTTGCACAGTTTTTGCAGACTATCTGGATTTATGTAATATAAAAAAGGTCCTGTGATCCACTAACAATCTATTCAGAGTGTTTACCTGCCTATATATGCTGAAATAAGTGCTTATTTGCTGTAAATGTAAAAACTCATCATTATGAAAGACTTTTCATTCATTTTAACATGTTAAAGTTTGGTTTAAGTGAAGAAATACTTTGGAAAGAGTTGAATATGGCACCAGAAATCTAACAGAACAGAACAAAACTGCACCTTATACAACCTGATGTACTATTATTTTTCTGTATTAATTTTTCACAGGTGATTTACCTGTTTGAAATACGCATTGAATTGTGTTTTAGGGTTGAAGGAAATGTAAGTAAACTTAACAGGAATGGCATATATTACTATATACTGTATATATATATATATATATATATATATATATATATATATATATATATATCATATATATAT
>NW_015505680.1:598207-614023 GCF_001515645.1 Sinocyclocheilus grahami
TATCATATATATATATATATATATATATATATATCATATTAATTCCATGAATTCAATATTCTATGTACTATAAGTAAAACACTTACATTCTAGATGCTGTCAATAATATAACTATGAGGATTCGCAAACATACAAATGCGTTGATAATTATAACATAAAAGTGTAAAGACTGAAACACAAATGTTATCCTGTCAGATTCAAGTCTTAATAAAAAGAAGCAGCGAAAGATTGCTTCTTTTGAATTGTGACATACAGCTGAGTGTAACAGATTATTAAAAAGGAAACACATGTGGGGACTTGGTTCTATAAACCGGTTGTTGCTTGGATGAAGAGAGTTGACTGTAAGAAAGGGTTTAAGTGGGCTGAATGATTGGGAAATTCCAGCACACGCAACCAGAGTGACGCCTGTCATTACACTGTTTTTCAACATTATGATTAAGAACTACAGGCTCCAAAAAAAACTTTAAAAATGAAACATGAATTTTCTTGTCATGCCAACTTTAAACATCATCAGACTATATGGACAGAGCTCTATAGGTTCACCTATTGTGTAATGATCATACATCATTAGATAACTTACGGTGACAAATTCATCATTCTCTCAGTCAAGAAGTGCTTATATGTATAGGTTAATTGAATATCTTCATCTCCTCACACATTCACAGGTCTCTCTTACCAGTTTAATTGGTCTTTCTCATGTCTTTTTTATAGCATACATTCTTTAAAACAGTGTTTCCCAACCTTTATGTCTTCATCGGCCCCATCTGTAAGGCTCGAATATCCTTTCATAACAAAAGGATATTATAGTAAAAAAAAAACAATCAATAATTTGGGTGGAAAACAGTCTCACTAAGTAACACATATATTCCATTATGAATGTCATCCATAAAATATATATAAAATATTTTATAGTTCATCCAAAAAATGAAAATTTACTGAAAATTACCCTCAGGCCATCCAAGACGTAGATCAGTTTCTTCATCAGAACAGATTTGGAGAAATTTAGCATTACATCACTTGCTCACCAATGGATCCTCTGCAGTGAATGGGTGCCGTCAGAATGAGAGTCCAAACAACTGATAAAAACATCACAATAATCAACAAGTAATCCAAACGACTCCAGTCTATCAATTAATAAAAAAAAATCCATCAAGACGTTTTTAACTTCAAACAGTTGCTTTTGGCTAAAATATGATTCCAGAAACCATATTTGGATTTGGATTCCAATATTGCTTCCTACAGTGAAAAAGTCATCTCGTCTAAATCAGGAGGGAAATATGCACAGATCAAGCACCATTTACAAGTGAAAACAGTCCAAAACAGTTCTAAACCAATATGTCAGTGGATTTTGATGTAAGAGGGCAACAGGGGATGGACTTTTTCACTGGACGAAGCATTATTATAAATGAGGGACTAATATTTTGGCCAGAAGTATCAGTTTATAGTTAAAACACCTTATGATGGATTTGTTTGTGACGTTAATTGATGGATTTGAGTCGTGGATTACTTGTGGATTATTGTGATGTTTTTTATCAACAGTTTGGACTCTCTCTCTAAATTTCTTTAAATTTGTTCTGATGAAGAAACAAACTCATCTTTGATGCCCCGAGAGTGAGTACATTTCAGCAGTTTTTTTTATTTTTGGGTGAACTATTGTTTTTAAAAGGAACTACTGATTAGTTACAAAACATGTAACATGTAACTGAACAAAACATGATTAGTTACTTTAATCTATTAATTTTCTTCTATTTTAGATATTTAAATTGCCACACATATTCAAAATCTTTCCAACAAATACCCCCTGGAAACTGCTAAAGTGCCCCCTGCTTGAGATTCAGTGTTAAAAAAAAAAATTTCTCAAGTCTTATCCTGTTGCAATAATGCACAGCATTATGACCTTAGGAAATGCTTTTACTGTAGAATTTTTTGCCTATGCACATTTTTGTTTTTGTACAGGTGGAAACAGGTGTACATTCAAGGATTCTGTAAGACATTGTGTGATAATTTGCATTGCATTGCAATGAGTGTGAGTTTGAGTGCATGTTGAGCTTGTGACTGTGTCTGCTGACAGGATGAGAGGTGACAGTTAAAAGTAGGTTGCACACTGAAGTTCACAGAGAGCCTGAAAAGGGGATGGAGGGATAAATAAAACCAACATATCAGAGGAGAAGAGGCAGAGAAGGGCTTCTGCCCCTGAATCTGTTTCTCAGGATGAATCATCTCATGGAGAAAATCGAGGGGAAAATAGAGATGGATGGAAGATGACAGATAAAAAAGATGTGCATGTGTGTGTGAGAGAGAGAGAGAGAAAAGTGAATCACAAAGTGATTTGTAAGGAACAAAACAAGAGCCAGAAAATAACATTGATCTGTGTGTCACAGATAACCAAGCAACATAAACCGAAGCATCATTAATTGGCCTCTGTATCCAGTCAATAAGCTTTGATGTCATAGTTATGGCTTGCATATAAAAGCATGGCTATGACATTTCTGAATGGTTTATGAATACTTTTAAGGTCACAACAAAGGACAAGGACAGTTGCACAAGTGCAACCTGCAATAATATAATTTGAGTACTCAGATGATATACCATGTCAAGTCAAGTCATCTTTATTTTTATAGTGCTTTATACAATACAGATTGTGTCAAATCAGCTTTGCAGTGTCAAACAGGAAAACAGTTTGGTGCATTCAAGTCATGTTGGAAAGATTGAATTTATTAAATGAACAGTTGTGGGTGGTGTCAGTGAGAAAACATGTTGGATACAATGTATGAAGTGTCTGGATTAATGGTAAATTTGTTAAAATTGATTAAATATTTTTTTTTCATTGATTATACAATTACAATAAAATATATAACCATTCAATTTACAGCACCTTCATAAATTGAATAAAAACGACAAAGCAAAATCACACCTGATGCACATTCTTCATTCATTATTTTGTATGTAGAGTTAAAATGGAATTTAATGCAGAAAAGTTTATTAAAACACACCTGATGTGTCATAATTACTGAAATACAAACTTTCCAAGAGGACTTTAATGCACTAGTACACTCTAAAAAAAACTGGGTTGTTTCAACCCAATTTTGGGTCAAATATGGACTAACCCAACTGTTGGGTTAAAAAGTTCATTTAATAATGTAACCAAAATGTAACCCAACAGTTGGGTTAGTCTATATTTGACCCAAAATTGGGTTGTAACAACCCACCATTTTTTAGAGTGTATTCACAAAGGAAGTATCCTATTTAATGAATTGTTTGGGTAACGGCTTAATTTTATATTCATAATGCATATCATATTTATATTGTCATATTCTATCGATAATTCAGTTTATAATTGTGTTATCAGAAATAAAGTAAACTAAAACTGGTTCTGCTTATCGGCAGTTGTGAGTTTGAGTTCCAATTTTCAGGTCCTTTTCTGGACCAAACCTCCCCTCCTGTGATTTCCTCTTTGTCCTCCTATCTAAAAAAATGCAATAAACCACTCATCCAGAATGTTATGTTAAGGATTTTTTAAAGTGGTAAGAAAACGTCTCAGGTTACGTATGTAACCATGGTTCCCTGAGTAGGGAACGAGACACTGCGTCCTCTAGGTTTCCCCATAGCGACCCATAGAGGACGCAGTTCGAAGTTCCCTTGAAAGGGAACATCTCAGGTTACGTATGTAACCATGGTTCCCTGAGTAGGGAACGAGACACTGCGTCCTCTAGGGGTCGCTATGGGGAAACCTAGAGGACGCAGTACGAAGTTCCCTTGAAAGGGAACCAGAGATTCACTGATCTATAAGGTACTTCAAAAAACACAATGAAATCTGTCAATGCAGGACTGAAACAAGGCATGTGAACAATCTGAAGCTACATGTGTGAGTGTGTGTGGCATTTTTAGCTGAGTGTTTAAATGATTGTTTGGATTAGAAACAAGGCCTCCAGCTGTGAGAATGGTAATATGTCTGAATGAGACCCACTCTCCTCCCCTCCTCTAAACACACACACACGCACTTACAGTCAGTTTCTCATTTAGACCCTCCTCTATCCTTTTTGCAGAGCTTTAGCTTTTTATTATTATATTGTATTATAATTAATTTATCTTAAACCACTGCTTTTCTTCTGCACATAAGACTATTGAAACTGATTCCCAATTTACTGAAAGAGCGCTTCATAACCCTATTTAATGATGTCTACACTTACAGAAGAAATATTTCTAACAAAAAGATGAAAAATTCTGTTGCTTCATGATGTTTTCTCCCAGTGTGTTTGAGATCTAAGCCCCATTTTCTTGTGCCCCATTTGTCTGTTGCTACAGTTAGGGTTAGAGTGTCCTAGTTTTAGCTTATCAGTAAAGACCATCACATTTTTGTACTATCTGGGCATACAGACTTTGTATGAAATCAGGCTTTCAGGGAAATCTTTGAATAATCTCAAAGCCTCCATGAATGCTGACTAACACGCCATAATGATCGTGGAAGCCTGCAACCTCATTCTGCTCGTAAAACAAAGGAAGGGAGTGAATTTACATTTTGAAAGGTGCCCCAGTTATTTTCATTTACATATGTCTTGGTTCAAGTTTCACGTCAGTTTCAAAGAAATTGCAAGAGGAACTGAATACATATCTAGTAGACAGTAGAATATAATGGAGATTTGGAGGTGCTCTGTTGATTTGGACAAGTAAAAATACACCCAGAACACCCGAGCAATCACATAGCGACAAGCAGGCACAACATAATTGTATTTATTAAATACATGTTCAAATACATTTATTTATTTAATTTCATTTATAAATAGCTTTAAATAAAATAAGTAGTGCACTCAGCAGACATTAATGGTAACATGTAAATTAACTAGTTTAATTCAAGTCAAAAATATTATTCAATATCAACCCGAATCAACCTAAATACATTAATTCATACCAACAAAGCTCATTTATATTGGTTAAATCAGGTAGAAATATCTAGATTACAGAAAAATCCCAATTTAGTCCATAACTTAAATACTTACTATATAGAAAAGAACACACATGTGTGTGTTCATGTTGCATACTGATACTTTACTAGAGTTCTAGAATTCATAAAGTTAAGGATTTTTTTACAATGTATCATCTAAGTGATTTGAATGTTGACATATTGTCTCTCTCTAACCTACGAGCTGTTTTTTGAGAAAACACATTTCTGTATTTTTCCCAAACTGCTATAACTGCAAATATGTCCCATTGTGGCTTACACAATCAGACTGAGTGCATTAGCTGAATGATCTGGTTTCCCAATGCTATTAAACCAGATAATGTGTTTTCTATGTCTTTGGTGTTTTTTATTGTCTCTCTGTATCTATCTCACTCTCGCTTTCCCTTCCTCTCTGTTTATAGTCGCTGTGAGAGTGTATAGATCTAAAGAGCCAGTCTTCACAATGTGTTCAGTAAATTGTTATGATGAATGAATGGAAAATGTTGGCTGGATTGCTTATTTTTATTAATGGGAATGTTTTCTTTCTCTATCTGTCTTTCTCACACATAGGCATACAGCCCTTTCTCTGTGACATTCACAACATATATGGCTGTGTGTATAGACATAAATAAGCAATGGTTTGTGAGTTCATGCGTTTGTGTTATGAATAAGAACAATGTTGAAATGGATATACAGACTTGACTTACTCTTCTTAATGGATGGTTTTGAGTATAAGGCTTAATTGTGACACCCAATGCAGAGAAAAGTGAGAATAGTGCTGAATTAGATGTTAACATATCCTTATTGTTGTGATTTGTGGGCTTATATGAACATGTTCCTCTTAAATGTTTCTTAGGAACCTCCTTAATGAGGTGTTTCTGTCAGTGACTCTGTTCCTGAGCTCCTGGTCGAACATAGCATGAGCTATTCTCTGTTATTTACCCTCAGGAGTGTCTGTCTGCTCAACTCAACACAAAGTATCTGTCATCTTTATAGAGCATGTTTAAGAGCCTAGGGGGGAAAAGTGTTGGAAATGTGTAGAAGAGTGCAGATGTAAAAGTTTTTTCACAGACGGTTTTGAGTATAAGGCTTAATTGTGACACCCAATGCAGAGAAAAGTGAGAATAGTGCTGAATTAGATGCTAACATATCCTTATTATTGTGATTTGTGGGCTTATATGAACATGTTCCTCTTAAATGTTTCTTAGGAACCTCCTTAATGAGGTGTTTCTGTCAGTGACTCTGTTCCTGAGCTCCTGGTCAAACATAGCATGAGCTATTCTCTGTTATTTACCCTCAGGAGTGTCTGTCTGCTCAACTCAACACAAAGTATCTGTCATCTTTATAGAGCATGTTTAAGAGCCTGGGTGGGAAAAGTGTTGGAAATGTGTAGAAGAGTGCAGATGTAAAAGTTTTTTCACAGAGAGACAGACAAAGGGAGGAGGGACATTTTTAGGGCAATGGCCTTATAATATGTTTTTGAGCTATAGAGAGGCATGGCTTTCTAGGACATGTAATTAAAGCACAGACATATTATATCTAAAATTAAATTACCAGAAAACCAGTTGTAGGTTCTCATAATAAAACGTATATACATAAAATACATAAAGGCTCTAAAACCACAAAGTGAATGTAGTAGAGGGGGTGAAATGGGGTCCCAGGTCACTCATAACCCTAAATATGCATCTACGTGCTATGCATATGCCAAACAAATGAATGAATATGCAAACTCTAATTTAGACTCAACAAATACACAAACACTAACACAGACCTGCTGCATTCTCATGTACATTGTGAATGATGGTTTACTGTACTTATATAAGCAATTTAGCTTTTCTCATTCTGCATGCTGCCGCGTAGGCGTATGTATTTATATCGCATAAAATGCTGCTTCTTTTTACTTCTACAATTTAGGTTGCATGTTTTTGCATGTGTGTGTGTGTGTGTGTGAGAATGTCATGGTCTTACGTCAGTAAAGCCTGCATGTTTATACTAATTTCTTCCCCCGTGAATGCTACAGCTTCTGTTCTCCATCTTTCTCCCTCTCTTTCCTCCATCGCCTTTAAAGGTTGTCACTGTTAGGTGAAGACAGATTGTTTCTCTGTCTCACTTGCCGGGATTTGTTCACTTAGCTGTGACGCTGGAGAAATACCATTGCCATGTGACCAGGACCACCTCACCTTTTAGTAACGCGCAATTGCTCTTTCTTAACACTATAAAACGAGCACTAACTACACGTTGAGTGACTTTGAACGAGTAGAGGCATAAAACAATAGCCGCTATGACTGGTTTGGATGCACCATTAGTTAAAGGTTTTTTGGTAATGGATCCATCTCCAGAAGAACTTCATTTCCTTGATGGCCTGTATTTTATTGTGAGGAACTAAGGTTTTGATTTTTGGGTGTTATGTCTTTAAAATTTGACCTTTGCTAGTGTTGTTTTGACCATTTCTTCCTCATCTTTTGTTGTTACAGAATCGAGAGTTGAGACCAGAGGAGATTGATGGTAAGTTTTTCAATCTGTTGTTATTAGTTGATTCAAATTCAATAGTTTATTTAGCTACTTTAACTTCTTCAAACCTGTATAAACTGAACTACAATAATAAAAACATTCGTATTGTTTTATTAGAGCTCATGGTTCGCTGAGTCTGTTTTTTACTGTGTGTTAACATGCCATGCATTTGTTTGGTTTGTCTCGACGAGTGAAGAGTTACGAGAAGCATTTAAGGAGTTTGACAAAGATAAAGATGGCTTTATCAGCTGTAAAGACCTGGGGAACTGCATGAGAACTATGGGCTACATGCCCACCGAGATGGAACTAATAGAACTGAGCCAACAAATCAACATGAACTGTAAGCTTATGTGTGCACACAGCCATTATCATATCAGCCATGTCCATTCATTACAAAATACTGACATCAGTTTGTTTTTCTTAGTAGGTGGCCATGTGGATTTCGAGGACTTTGTAGGGTTGATGGGACCTAAACTACTAGCAGAGACAGCAGACATGATTGGGATAAAAGAGCTGAGAAATGCTTTCAAAGAGGTGAGTGGAAAATTCAAAAGATTGTAATATAAAATATAAAATTAAAATTAAAATTATATATTATGCTTTACAGTTTGACACAAATGGAGATGGCGAAATAAGCACAGGAGAGCTAAGGGAAGCTATGAGGAAGCTGCTGGGACAACAGGTTAGTGCTTTTGGTACATTTGTGTGCATAAAATGACATGAACGTGACATTACTATTTTCTAAATGTATGTTATTGATCTTATTGTGAACGATTCATCATGCATACATTTTTTTAATTTGAACCTCATGATGTTTAATCGAAATGTTATAACTTCCGGTTAAACGACAGACTTTTCTCTGGTGACGTGTGCAGGACTTCTCCAATCATTTCATCCGCTTAAATTCTGCCCCTTTCATACGATTGACTGCAAGCTCGCATTAAGATCTGCCTCCATCCAATCAACATCTGATGAATAAAACCAAGACTCCCTACATTTTTTTTTTTTTTTGGATAATCTGTTTCACTCAAATGTATTTCACAATACTCTCTTAAAAATAAAGGTGCTTCACGATGCCATAGAAGAACCTTTCTGTCTACATAGTTCCATAAAGAACCTTCAACATCTGAAGAACCTTTCTGTTTCACAAAAGGTTCTTTGTGGCGAAAGAAAGTTCTTCAGATTACAAAAAGGTAAGAAAGAGATGGTTCTTTAAAGAACCTTTGACTGAAAGGTTCTTCTATGGCATCGCTTGAAGAACCTTTTGAAGCACCTTTATTTTTAAGAGTGTACAGAAGAAAAGATCTGTCTGTCTCAAAGCAGCTTTAAAGGGATAGTTTAACCAAAACTGAAATATCTGATTGCTAAATGCCCTGATATACTCCCTGTGAGGTTCTGTTTCATTCTTTGTTTGGGGGAAAAATACATTTGAAATACGCGAGTATCTGTGTACTGTTATCGGACATCCCAATGCCCATGCTGCTAAGAGTGGCATTTGGATGAATTTCTATTTAGATGAATATTCGTTTAGATGAATATTAGTAAATATGTGCTTTCCTCTCAATAACAAAATTAACAACAAAAATGGCCGTGGTGGGTTAAACGGCAGTTTCAAAAGCATGTGATCATAGAGATGTGGATAAGTTTGCTTTACAGTATTAAACATAAAAAACAGTGTCATTGCCGCTTTCAATTAGAATTACAACTTAAATACGAAAGCAGCTCTCCAATGTGTTCATGTTTTCACTCATATTTTTACTGGTTATGTATTCGCCGCGGAAACAATGCTTTGAAGGTGTTAACCAGCCGAAGAAAACTTTTCTGCAAAGTTCGCTTTGGCAAGCTGTTTTGAACTCTACAAATGAACTGCATTTTGACCTGATTTTGTTCGAAGTTACATCACACCAGTTTATTCTTTGATTTCGCCTTAAAGTATATTGGGGCCTTATTCACCCTCATGTTTTCCCAAACCCGTAATGCTGTTACTAAGAAGAATTCTGAAGAATCTGCATACAATTATTTTCCATACACTCCTAAAAATAAAGATTCTTTATCGGCATTGACTGTTCCATGACCAACCTTTAATATTCGTGGAACTTTTCCATTCCACAAAAGTTTTTTATAGTGGAAAAAGGTTCTTTAGATTATTGAAATGTTTTTACACTAAGATAATAACTGTTCTTTTAAGAACAGTTCAGTAAAAGGTTCTTTGAGGAACCTAAAATGGTTCTTCTGTTGAATTGCAACTTTCTTAAAAATAAAGGTTCGATACTGGCATCAATGGTTCCATGAGGAACCTTTAAAATTGATGGAAACTTTCCATTCCACAAAAAGTTCTTTATAGTGGAATTTTTTTTCTTTAGATTATTAAAATGTTCTTCACCCTAAAATAAAATGTTCATACTGAAAGGTTCTTTAAGGAACCCAAAATGATTATTTTATAATGAGATCTAGTGACCATGTTTGGAAACCCAAAATAAAAGCAGCATCAAAGTGGTCCATATGAATTGTGTTACAAAGTGTTATGAAAAATTAGTTTGAGGAAAAGACCAGAATCTTTCCTTAGAACTCACCTTCTGAACCAAATCACCCTGAAAGGAACATGCCCAACAGAATGATTCTTTCATATACAATAACATATTTTGGGGTTCAAAATGACAGAATTTTCATTTTTGGGTGAACGGTAGATTATTAAAATGTTCTTCACCCTAAAATAAAATGTTCATACTGAAAGGTTCTTTAAGGAACCCAAAATGATTATTTTATAATGAGATCTAGTGACCATGTTTGGAAACCCAAAATAAAAGCTGCATCAAAGTGGTCCATATGAATTGTGTTACAAAGTGTTATGAAAAATTAGTTTGAGGAAAAGACCAGAATCTTTCCTTAGAACTCACCTTCTGAACCAAATCACCCTGAAAGGAACATGCCCAACAGAATGATTCTTTCATATACAATAACATATTTTGGGGTTCAAAATGACAGAATTTTCATTTTTGGGTGAACGGTTCCTGTCATTTGATTTTAACAGCATATTCCTGTGTTTGTTAGGTTGGTCATCGAGACCTAGAGGACATACTGAGAGACATTGACTTGAATGGAGATGGCCGAGTAGACTTTGAAGGTAAAAATCTCAGAATCACTACGTAATAATAAAAAAGCAAAAGCAGACATAAATGTGCAGTAGTTTTCAGTTAAAGTCTGTGTATTTTTTTTGGTCTGTGCCTTTTAGAGTTTGTGCGAATGGTGTCCCGCTGAGAGGGCAGCGTTCATATGGTGTCTCCAACAGAAGAAAGTGAGATGCTGTACTGCTTCCTGCTGGTCAAAGCGGACAGACTATTAGACTACTGCAAGAAAAGCCTTGCTGAGCCAGTGCATGGTATAAAAACTGAAAACTGGACTTTTTGGAGAAAAAAAAAATCATGCACACACACACACACACAAACAAAAAAGTATACACTTATACTGTAGCCAAGAGTCTCTGCACTTTCAACCATGCAAGACCAAACAATATTAGTTTTTTACATGCACATTTGAAGGAGAGTACCATGCTTGATTATGGCAATATTACATTAAGTGTTGTCCTTGTTGTCCCGTATAAATGTGTCTCTGTGTGTGAAAAAAAATGATGTTTAAAGGGGGTTCTTTTGTTTGCAGTACCGTAACGGTGTAAATTCATTGACTTCCAGATAATTTGTTATGTAAGTCAAGCTCAGCTACCTAAATCCATTTGTTTTTACTCTACTACTTGTCCTTGTCAAACAGTTTGCCTGTTTCCATTCTAAAATCACAGTGCATGCCTTTAAAACAAATATAAACCACTGTGCAAGATGGGGCTAAAACGGAACCAAATTTTGTTGCTGGGTTAACTTTAGCCTCTATAGTTTTAAACATTTAATTTGAATACATAACTGAGTGGTTTCTAAGTTTAGAAATGTTTGATTCACTATTTTTAGTTATCACGACATACTTGTCAGAAAACTAATTTCAAGAGCACAGTTTCACTCTACACAGGCTCATTTGAATTAATGCACAACATCCAGATATTACAAACATTCAACACCTGATCACTATACGCTTAAGAAATAGAATTATTTATTTGAATTGAGCCTCTTTATGTCTGTTTGTGTGACCAGTGTCAGAGACATCTGTAGTCTTAATTGTTATCTGACCAGATTCTTGCATGCCAAAAAGACCTTCATATGTATTATAGTGGTTTTAATACATTGTTACAAAATAAGCAAATAAAACTGTGTCTAGTAATAGCATATATTTTTCATCCCCACGCTTGTGTAAGCTTCATTATTCTATTAGTTCCTCCATTAGTTCATTACTCAACAAAAGGTTTGCTTACACCTCCTCTAAAGAAACGCTATTTATATGCATAAGGAGCAACAGTTGTACTGGTGTCTGTTCAGCTCATCTCCAAATCGTTCAGCAGCGAGCATCACTTTCCCAGCGGCTGGAACAGAACGTTCGTGTTGTCATGACAACGGGCTTTTTCCTCCGGCCCAAAACGGGACAGAATTGTCCTGCTTTTTCAATAACGCCGCCGTGTGGTAAAAACAGGCGACTGACATGCTGGTGGTTTTTATATTAAATGCATGCATGCATTTCTGTTTTAATCACCGCTGTAAACACGGTAAAAGACAGGTTCCTCTGAAAATTCATACTTTCAATCATCTTTTTTTTCCATATTTAATATCAATCACAAAAATCACTAAAGTGGAGGTTTGTCACATCAGGGACTACTAAGTCTGGCAAAACATGCACAACAATTATGCTCACTAGATATAGGCTCTTTAAAAGAAGCCTATATTTTGAGTTTTTGAAGAAATTTAATTTATAAAGAAATGTGTAGTTGCATTAATTTAACTAATCAGAATAAACCTGAATAAAACACACATTCCGCAAGACAAACGTGGAACTTCCTGGATAGTAGTGTATATCCAATCATTTCATAAGTTCACAAAATAAATAAAATAAAATAATAATGTTATTTTATATTTCACTTACAATGTGTACATAATTACATGTAAAATATGTTCATGCGAGTTTCGCTATTTTATGTTTTCATTATACAATGAATTATTATTATATAAGTAATAATCAATAATTATAAGTAAGAAAAGATGAATGAGATAACATCATGTTTCTGTTTCTCGCCCACCTTCCGCTGCATATGCACCGAGCACCAATGAGCTGAAGCCGGGTAACTTATGCGAGGAAGTGAGAGGAAGTTGATACACTTGATTCGCTGCTTCGGGGCACTTCCACCGATCGTGATTGGTCAGAGCTCGCCGGACTTCACGAATAGATTCTTTTCGAAAGCAAATCAACAAGCAGGACCTGCATTTGGCTTTGCGTGATTGGCTAATCCTAGTCCCCCTCCTGAACATGACTATCAGGTTAGTCTGTCTCTCCTTGCCGTTCCGTCCCTTCAACCTGCTGCTGACTGCACACATACCCACAGTACTGACGCGGCCCTCCCGGTCAGCCGCTGTGATTTCAGGCGCACAGAACACCTGACTGGGCAGTCTCCACGCGCAGGATAACCACGCGGTGATCGCCTCTGAAGCGACAGCGAGCACACAGGGGTGCAGGTGTGAGGGAATATACCTGCAGACTGCAGCTGCCACACTGATGACAGAGCGAGAGGGAAGTCAGATAGCCAGCTAACCAGCCAGAGCTAAACTCGACCACCAGGAGGGTAAATGTGCGGCGATCTGCACGGTTCAGCGACAGCGTGCAACCCGAGCATCTGAACGGAGCCGGCCGTCCACTACAGAGAGCGTTTCTCAGACTGCACAGTAAGATGACATAAATACAGGCGGACATTGCTTTGGGCTGTTCACACATGAAACTGTTAACACAGGGCCATCCTAGACCCTAGCTTGTCTTTTTCAAATTGTCACGCTATTCACGTTTCTCCATCTAAGGTTAGGTATTAATCCTGGGTATTCAGATCTCACACTGCATTTCTATATCCTGGGTTAACCTTCTTATTTGCATATTCATGATATCCGAGTACGTCCAATTTTTAATAACCGTCAGTTTATCTGTCAATTTCGCCACATACAAGAACCTAGAACTGCAAACCCAAATAATATAGTATATCACTCCATTTGTCGTCGTTATTTCACATTTTTCTAAAACTAAACAGCGCGTGAACGTTTCTACAACTGTTCAAGGTGTTTGAATATTCAATGAGGTGAGCTGCGAGGCAGTTTGTGATTGGTTGTTTGTTGCTAAACGAAGCGCTGTCACTTTCGAGCACATTTAAGTCAATACACCTTTAGTACTACACTTCGGTGTTTACCAGGCTAACCTAGGGTTAAAAGTAATGCTGACTCCATTGAAGTTTAACCCAGGGTTAAAATGGCCTTTCACACTGCGCTTAACACGGTGTTAAGTCGTTGTATAGCCATACCGCTTCTCTTTACTCTTTCACTTTTCCTCGCGGACTGTTGCAGGCCATGAGGAGGGTGACTTTGCGCTGTGCTGCCCGGCTCGTGTTCGCAGCTTTGTGGCTGTTGGTGGAGGTGTGTCGGGCTGAGACCGGGGCCCCGAGTCTGGCCGAGCGGGTCATCTGGGCTGTCAACGCCGGCGGGGACGCACACACAGACGCGCACGGCATCTACTATAGGAAAGATCCGCTGGAAGGAAAACTGGGGAAAGGTGAGTACCTGAGGGCGGGACAGATTGCAGGAGAGGGTGTTATTTTTCCTTCTAGTTGTCTGCACCAGAAGAGGTGGCAGTTGTTAGTGGTGGTGGAGAATGAATGAACAAGTGTCCATGTCGTGTGTAAAGATGGAAGAACATTAAGCAACAGTATTGTGATGTGTTTTTTTAAGCCTTGTTGTGTTGGTTTGCAATTTTTCTAAATGGCCGGTACAGTTCAAAGTAGTATTTCTGCATTTTAAAAGTGATAATTCAACCAAAAATGAAAATGGTCACAATTGTCTTGTGAAAAAGAAGAGTGCCTAATTGTAATAAATGTGCACTTGTAGTGTACTTCATATCTTAGAAGTATATTTAAAAAAAACTGTACTTGCAGATAATATAATATTAATCAAATAAAAGGCCACTTAAGCGTACTCCACAAGATTACTTAAAAACACTTTAAAGTACATTTTTACCATGTTATTTGATATTACATTTAAAATTAAAATATTTTATTTGTACTAATTTGCAACTGCATTATTCAAATGTTTAATTACACATGTTTTACACACACATACACACAACTGATGACACTGATACATACAAGTTTCAATAGAAATAACATTAAAGTATATTTTAGTTACCATAAATGCTTGTCAGTACATTCACCTGTTCACTTTAATCATATTTCAGACCAAAAAATTGCACTAATTGCATTTAATATAAATTTAAACTATAATAGATTGTAAATAACATGCAATTAAGTGTCAGTTAGTTCACACTTAAGTATATTGTTTTAAAGTATATTATTTTTGTAATGTGTTATTTGAGTCAACTATCCTTGTAAGAATTAAGAAATATTAAAGGTATTTTGGTTGCACTGTATTTGTTTTATTACTGTATAGATTTGATAGTGTATTAAGAATGTTAATCATACTATATGTTGAAGAAAAGGACTGGTTGTCAGCTCATCTGGCTCATTAGTCGTTTGTTATTAGAGCTGTCGATAATATCAGGAAGTCTGTGTCACTTGAAATGTGATGACTGTCACTTCCTGAGTCAGATGAGAAATGCAGCATGCACATGTCAGGGCCTGTATAGTGCTTTCTAAAGCTCTGTAAAGACATCAAGCACCATGTGTTTTGTCAGATTTCACATTATTGCATCAGTATCAAGAAAACGACCAGTATTATAAATGTGGAACTTAATTTTCCACTCAGCTCTATGTTGGCTATAAATAGATATTGGAATGAAAATGAGGCAAAAACCTTGCTCTGGTTTGACATTTCCTCAGCATGTTATGAAACACAAATGCCATGCACTATATACACTTAAACTCACCTTTTGGCACTTTTTTGTCCCCCTCCAGCATCAGACTACGGTATCCGTCTTCCTATCCTGCGCTCCAGCCCGGAGGATCAGGTTCTTTACCAGACAGAGCGATACAACGAGGATACATTTGGTTATGAAATACCTATAAGAGAAGAAGGAGACTACATACTGGTCATGAAATATGCTGAGGTTTACTTTGCTCAGTCTCAACAAAAGGTGTGAATTTTGCTCACAGCAGCAGTGTACACAGTCACTCTTAGTAGTCGATATTTGAACATGGAAATGTTTAATCATTCATGATACTCCATGGTCTCTATTTCATAGTTTTCCCTCATGACATCATCTCTTTCTCTCTACTTCTTTCTTTTCTT
>NW_015505680.1:614215-658615 GCF_001515645.1 Sinocyclocheilus grahami
CGCAGCTTTGTGGCTGTTGGTGGAGGTGTGTCGGGCTGAGACCGGGGCCCCGAGTCTGGCCGAGCGGGTCATCTGGGCTGTCAACGCCGGCGGGGACGCACACACAGACGCGCACGGCATCTACTATAGGAAAGATCCGCTGGAAGGAAAACTGGGGAAAGGTGAGTACCTGAGGGCGGGACAGATTGCAGGAGAGGGTGTTATTTTTCCTTCTAGTTGTCTGCACCAGAAGAGGTGGCAGTTGTTAGTGGTGGTGGAGAATGAATGAACAAGTGTCCATGTCGTGTGTAAAGATGGAAGAACATTAAGCAACAGTATTGTGATGTGTTTTTTTAAGCCTTGTTGTGTTGGTTTGCAATTTTTCTAAATGGCCGGTACAGTTCAAAGTAGTATTTCTGCATTTTAAAAGTGATAATTCAACCAAAAATGAAAATGGTCACAATTGTCTTGTGAAAAAGAAGAGTGCCTAATTGTAATAAATGTGCACTTGTAGTGTACTTCATATCTTAGAAGTATATTTAAAAAAAACTGTACTTGCAGATAATATAATATTAATCAAATAAAAGGCCACTTAAGCGTACTCCACAAGATTACTTAAAAACACTTTAAAGTACATTTTTACCATGTTATTTGATATTACATTTAAAATTAAAATATTTTATTTGTACTAATTTGCAACTGCATTATTCAAATGTTTAATTACACATGTTTTACACACACATACACACAACTGATGACACTGATACATACAAGTTTCAATAGAAATAACATTAAAGTATATTTTAGTTACCATAAATGCTTGTCAGTACATTCACCTGTTCACTTTAATCATATTTCAGACCAAAAAATTGCACTAATTGCATTTAATATAAATTTAAACTATAATAGATTGTAAATAACATGCAATTAAGTGTCAGTTAGTTCACACTTAAGTATATTGTTTTAAAGTATATTATTTTTGTAATGTGTTATTTGAGTCAACTATCCTTGTAAGAATTAAGAAATATTAAAGGTATTTTGGTTGCACTGTATTTGTTTTATTACTGTATAGATTTGATAGTGTATTAAGAATGTTAATCATACTATATGTTGAAGAAAAGGACTGGTTGTCAGCTCATCTGGCTCATTAGTCGTTTGTTATTAGAGCTGTCGATAATATCAGGAAGTCTGTGTCACTTGAAATGTGATGACTGTCACTTCCTGAGTCAGATGAGAAATGCAGCATGCACATGTCAGGGCCTGTATAGTGCTTTCTAAAGCTCTGTAAAGACATCAAGCACCATGTGTTTTGTCAGATTTCACATTATTGCATCAGTATCAAGAAAACGACCAGTATTATAAATGTGGAACTTAATTTTCCACTCAGCTCTATGTTGGCTATAAATAGATATTGGAATGAAAATGAGGCAAAAACCTTGCTCTGGTTTGACATTTCCTCAGCATGTTATGAAACACAAATGCCATGCACTATATACACTTAAACTCACCTTTTGGCACTTTTTTGTCCCCCTCCAGCATCAGACTACGGTATCCGTCTTCCTATCCTGCGCTCCAGCCCGGAGGATCAGGTTCTTTACCAGACAGAGCGATACAACGAGGATACATTTGGTTATGAAATACCTATAAGAGAAGAAGGAGACTACATACTGGTCATGAAATATGCTGAGGTTTACTTTGCTCAGTCTCAACAAAAGGTGTGAATTTTGCTCACAGCAGCAGTGTACACAGTCACTCTTAGTAGTCGATATTTGAACATGGAAATGTTTAATCATTCATGATACTCCATGGTCTCTATTTCATAGTTTTCCCTCATGACATCATCTCTTTCTCTCTACTTCTTTCTTTTCTTTTCTCAGGTTTTTGATGTACGCTTAAATGGCCACGTTGTGGTGAAGGATCTGGATATCTTTGACCGTGTGGGTCACAGCACGGCTCATGATGAAATAGTGCCATTCTCAATAAAAAGAGGAAAACTAAGTGTGCATGGTGAAGTTTCCACTTTTAATGGGAAACTCACAGCAGAGTTTGTTAAGGTAAGTGTTACCCTGTTTTCCTATTGCCTTATGCCTAAACATTTTACACTGCCGTTCAAAAGTTTGAAGTCTTTTAATGCTTACCAAGGCTGCATTTATTTGATCAAAAATACAGCAAGAACAGTAATATTGTGAGATATTACAATTTACAATTTTAAATGTTTTCTAATTGAATGTATTTTAAAATGTTATATATTAAGCAGCCATTACTTCAGTCTTCAGTGTCACATGATCCTTTAGAAATCATTTTAATATGCTGATTTGCTCAAGAAACATTTCTGATTGTTATCGATGTTGAAATCAGAATGCGTCTTTCCGCTTCAGCACAGTAAAATCCCTAAAGGCGGACATACCTCTTTGAGCAATAGCTATGCAGTCATCTTTTATTCAATAAACCAGACACTAATCAATTTAATAAGACTTGTTGTTTATTTTCCTTTTTGCTAAAGGAACATTCATTTAAAATTGTGATGTAGTTATATAGTTACAGGCACTGAAGCTTAGTATTTCCAAGAAAATGAATTCTGTCAAAACTAATTGTGGTCCCTTGGAGTGTTTTTTTTTTTTTTTTTTTTTGTTCCAGTAGTGCAATTTAATTAATTATTTCAAAGCTGCTCCTTTTTCTTATGTAAACAGCAAACGTGTTTGGCTTGTGGGGTTTCTGTCAGCGATTAGTCTCAGAGGAACCGTGCACGTTGAGCATGACGGCAATCCAGAGGGAGGATGACATTAATGGATATGAGGATGCAACGCGCATTAGCTTGTCTGTCAGTCACCGGATAAAACATCTCATTCTTAAAATGAATCACTTTGACGCTTTTGCACCTGGCGATATGCATTGCTTTGACTAATTGTGGCAGAATTGTTTAGCAAGTTCTTGGGCTGCATAGTTTCACCACTAACTCTGCAGTGTTGCATAAAACAAAAGGTTTTATGAGGTTTTTTTGAGGTTCGAAGCCAAAACCAATGGCACTGAGAGCCACAGGACTGACCTTGTGCATGCCTCAACCTTTTATTCACTGTTAGAAACCCTGCAGGCCAGCCGCCGCACAGAATACACTAGAATCGATTTGCATATTTTCTCCATGTGTTTGCATGCGTTCATCCACTGTAAGCAGTGAAACCTAATCTATCTATCTCTTGTGTCCACAGGGTTACTATGACAACCCCAAGATATGTGCACTATATGTGATGAAGGGCAAGCTAGAGGGTAAGAGGGACCCCTGGGATTGGTTGGGTTGCGTCCTTGATCAAGTCCAATCCTCCTGTTCTTATAAAAAATTTTTGCACTTGTTCCTAGTAAAAGCCTTTGGTTTGTTTCTCAGATGTGCCCAAGCTGCAGCCACATCCTGGACTGGAAAAGAGAGAGGAAGAGGAGGAGGAAGAGGATGACGGAGAGGGGGGAGAAAGCGAAAAGAAGAGCACCTCCACCGCTCCCAAGAATCTGGTTCGGTCTGGGCCACGCACCCCTAACCCGTACGCCACTGACAACAGCAGCCTGATGTTCCCTATACTTGTGGCATTCGGGGTCTTCATCCCAACCCTCTTCTGCCTCTGCCGCCTGTGAGGGGAACAAGTGAGCGAGAGGGAGAGAGAGGAGAAGCGACGGACATCAGGCTGTGGAGGGGTGGGGGGAGGGGTGCAATGAGGGACGCACAGCCATGGGGACAGGCAGAAATATAGACTGACGTTACAACAGATAGAGAGAGCAAAAGTTGGGCGAGAGACATGCAGAAACGAGGAGGTTTCAGATATTGCTTGTTTTTGAAAGGGGTGACCCGGAAAATTCAAGGATTTTGAGCGCGAGTTCATTTTATGTGTGTGTTTGTGCTTGTGTTCGTACACATTTAATACCAATTTTAGTTTGAGGAGATCCGAGAGGAACTGATTGAATGCACTTACACACACATCTGCAGCAGGACTAACTACTTCACAAACCTGGTTTGTCTGGTCTAGCAGGAGATACTGAGGAAGAGCTGGAGACACACCTAGATCACGTGTCCCAACTCATGGGAAGTTATTGGCATGGAGAATTTTTCTGATCAGCGTTGGCGTTGATCTGCTGTTTTTTGGCCTCTAGTGGGAGGCAGAAATGGTACATGAATTTTCAGAACCAGTTTGATCATTTGGTTAAAGCATCTAAATCTCAGTGGCAAATCATAAAGTGTTTTTGTTGTATTAAGTGATTTGAGACCTTGGTTTCGATTAACCTCGCGTTTTATTTCCCTCACACTCATACGAGCTACTATCATTCATTTCCTGCAGCTTCTTTCATTTCTTTCTTTGGTTTAAAAGCATAAATATTCAAATGTGTCTGGTGACCTGCTTTCTCATTCTTTAATCGTGTATTTACAGACCACAGCAACACGTCTTTGAATCTCTAACTGTACAAGGGAAATATAAATTATTTTTTTCCCCATTTACTGGGACTTTTTGGTCTGCATGTGTTCTATTTTTTTTTTTTTTTATCTTTTGAAAGAGCGCATAGTTGTTTCTGTTTAGGTGGGAACATGAGTTAACAAAGAGGGTCTTTAATACACTGGCCTTTGAGTCCCAGAAACAAGATTGTATTGGACTGAAGTGTCAAATACCCTTAATTTCTCCACTCTCACTGGTACACGATGTGTCTGGGATAGCATTCTATTGGTTAATCTAAGTAATGGCATCTTAATTAACATTGTAAGGGTTCAAGCACCTATTGGTGTAGAGAAGGATAGTTGCTCAGTCAGGATGCTCTTTATCATGACATTTTGCCATGTTTCCTTTTGATTTAACCATACAGGCCGTTTTAACAATACCACCGAAGATTCTTGGATTTGTGTTACACACAATACCACCAGCATGCATGTGGTGGAAGAATGAAAGGTGTAGTCTGGTTGAAAAACCATTTGACAGATACATACCTGCCACATATTGTGTAGTATGGATGCAGAAGCATTAATTTTGTACTCAAGGTGGCAAATTTCAGTGCTGTCGTTTAGCTTGGACTTTTGTTATTGCATGAGTTGAGTGAACATTTGCATTCCACCTTATCCATCTTTTTCTCAGCATGTTCTGTAACCGTGATACTATTTGTTGTCTTGGTATTTTCCTCTCTTTTGCCCTTTATTTGCTCTTTGAATTGCTACTTTGTTTCGTTCAAGAACGCCTGCCTTAAAATGTGATTTAGTGTGCTATCAAGAGACCACCTCTCACACTGCTGAAACATCAGACCACAATTGAGTATTCATGCCACTGTGCTGTCTGACGTGTGAGTGCTGCATGTCAGTTTGTCCCCGTCTCTTGTGTGAACTTAGAAAATTATCTTGGCCTTTACCTTCTCAAAGGAGTCAGATGAGAGGGCAGGTTTTGCCTTGGTTTGTTGTTATTCTTTGGGATTTTTTTTAAAAATCGAAAACAATCATAAAAACATTGAGGCACCTTTTTCATTTATCAGAGTTGCAGAAAGTGGATTGCTTATTGTCGCCAAAGTCGTTTTCTTTTACACTGTGCATGTGTATATAAGGTACTTGGTTTGTTGTGCCATACGGTTATTTTTCTCTTTAGAATATTGTTCTTTTTTGTTTGTGTAATTGCTATGGCTATTGGGGTGGCTGGGTTTTTAAATATCTTGCCTAGAGGAGGAGTGCCCTTGAAAATAGCTTTGGTTGTGGATGTGGTCTAGAAATGACAGTGATTTGATTTGCAGCCACATTGACACACTGACCGTTTGTCAGAAAGAGCTCGGATCGTATTGAGTTTAGTTAATTTACAGTTGGGTTTTTATGTTGTGTAATTTAAGCAAAAGGAAATGGGTTGAATCTTAAAAAATATTGAAAGACTTTATTTTCCAGAAGTAGTTGTGTTTTATTTCCTCAGGATCTTTTGAATGATTTTTTTTTATGATGAGTCTTACTAGTGTGAATTATTGCACTGCCTGGTGTTGTTTTAAAAGCATTTTGTTTGTTTGTGTGATTTATCTTTCTCTTTTTGTTATGCATTGTGTAATTTTGATTCCTTGTTGCCTTAAATTTGAATACATCCTCATGTGCTTTACCGTTTTGTGCTCTCTAATCTTTTTTTTTTTCACCGTATATGTTGATTTATTGCATGATTGTTGAGTTTTTCACTGTTTTGTCATCTGAAAAACCAGTTGTGTTTAGTTTGTCTTGCACAAATGCACAACTTTTGGACAATAGCCAAAGACCACATGGAGGCCTTTCATTGTGTCCTCCTTCATAAAGAGCTCATGTGTATTGCTCCATGTCACATAAACTGCTGCGTTTACAAGGGATGTAGTTTCTCTGTTAATGTTAGTCGTGTTCAGCTACCTGTCCCCTCGTCCCTCAGAACTGTAGAGAACTTGGGAACTGGTGAAATAGTATTGGAACGGTTAACACCCACACGGTCTTGAGAGAAGGCTTCTGAAGTGGGAACTGCAAATCGATGTGGTTTCTTTTTAATAAATGTGCTATTTTATCTAACTGGCTTTGAGGGTATTTTTAATGAGCTCTTTTTCATTGTTTCATTTATAAGATTCTGTTAACAATCATAGTTTAGGTTAATATTATTTATTTATAATTATTATTAAATAAAATAATTATATATGAATGTGTGAAAACAAAGTAAATTAATAAGGAAATATATATATAGTTGTGTGTGTAGATATTTCAATTTATCAGCAATATAGAAAAGACAAAATAAAAAAACAATTGGTGTAATTATTGATAATTATTTAAATATTAAAAATAAGAAGGCACTCAAATATTATAACACGAAATTAAATTGGGAGAAGTTTAAAGATGCAAAATAAATAAAATAACATTAAAACATCGTAAATAAATAACTGCACTGGTTCAAAAGAATAAGTAAACATAAAATCTGTTTAACTAATTAAGAAAATAAACTGACGTAAGCTAATGGGAAGGCCTTTGTAAACCGAAATTATGGTAACCATAGCAACTTTCGAACGCGTTCAACCAATCAGATCGCCGTCCTGTCGGCGTAGGTTCTCCATAGTGACGCGCTACGCCATCTTGCATCCAGCGAGCGTCGAGCTCAACAGAAACGCAGTTCGCGCTCCGCCGCTACACCAAGTTACCAAGTGAGATTTCGGAGAGATGAACAGTCAGAGCTCCCGCAACGAAACGGCAGCCGCCGCGGTTAACGGCTCGGATTCAACGGCGGCGGCTCCCCGAGACCGCAAAACCGGAGGCGGTGTTCTGAAAAGGCTGAAATCGCGACGAAATCAAGTGGACCGGCGGCCTGTAACGGAGGAGGAGCTGCGGGCGCTGGGGAGAGACCTCACTCCGGATGAAGTTCTGGGACTCCGCGCAGTCACTCGCGGTAAGAGCTCTGAGACGCCACTCTGATACCTGCTTCATCTCACATCTCTTCAGATGCTCGCAATGTAACGTACATGTATTATGATGAGCTACAGCATCCACTGACTTAATGTGTTTGTTTACTTTATATAGTAACAGGCCCAGTCCATGCAACACATTTTAACGAGTTTCCAGAGGGCACTTTGTCTTCATGACTATTTTAAACATAGCAAATTAAGCATGTTTAGCAGTATAAGAGTATTGCTACATAGCTTTCTCAGTGCATCGGTTGCATGCGTTTACTCTAATCCAGTCTCTTATTGAGGTATTACTAGTGTATACTATGTTCCTCCCTATGTTCCTTTAATTGAAGTACATGGTGTATTTTCCCTTCACAGACTATCTGTGTAAACCAGAGGACAACATCTACAACATTGACTTTACACGGTTTAAGATCAGAGACCTGGGGACGGGAACGGTCCTTTTTGAGATTGCCAAACCACCACACTGTGGTATGTCTCCTTTCTTTGTCTTCAAGTTAAACTAATAAATGAAGTCACACAATGGTTCTTTTATCATGACTGACTTTATTTACTTTTAACATGTGAAGTGTAAACTGAAAGACACCCATACGTTACAGGTCTTATTGTGAACCATTTATCCATGTATGTTTAATTTTTTTTCCATTTTAAGTTGTAATTATTAGTCAGAATGTCGATCTTCTATGGAGATGTAATGAAATGATTGGATTAGTTCAGCATACGTCGCAACTTTAAGTGCATCAAATCTGTTTAGAGGTTCCTACTGTCATGGAACTGTGAATAAATGAGGGAATTTTATGTCGTATTCATGGAAATTTCTATAGTGAGTATGTAGTTGTGGTTTTGCTGTGCATGGAAGATTTGGCTTTCTGAGCCTCTGTTGAGCCACATTCAAATCTCTGATCCTCTGATCTCTTTTAAATATTTATATATAGTTGTAATGTTTTAGTTTAATCCGTTTTAGTTATTGTAGTACTTCAGCTTAAACTGAAAACTGAATATGAAAACTTGTCTTGGCAACTAGCTGAAATGTAATTTTAAAAAAAAAAGTGTTTTATTTTATTTCAGTTAAAGTTTATTTTATTTTAAGCAATGAAATGTTTTTTTTGTGTGTGTGGTTTTAGTTAAAGTTAATAGCCCCGACTCTTACATTCGATCTCAAACTGTTGCGTTCAGATCTTGATGAGGAGGATGAGGAAAACGGAGAGGTTGACACCAGTGCCGGGCGCTTCGTCCGTTACCAGTTCACACCTGCGTTCCTTAAGTTATGCACAGTCGGAGCCACGTAAGTCTCTAATAAGCATGGCCATGTGCATTCTGCTGTGTAAACAAACCTTGGAGGGTCTGAAACTGTGTTGACCAGCTCTTATGTTTTGAAGCAAAGGAGCTTGTGTCATCTGCTGCAACTCTTGAGCAATGTTATTAGCCAAATCCCACAGAAGTCGTGAATAAATCATGATTTGGCCTCAGTAGTTCCTTCAGTTTTGCTGTAAACATGAACAGACTTCAGTCTATGTAGTTGATTGTCATGTTGTCTTTTTTGAAAGTCATAAAGCTCTTGTTTAGTTACAGACCAACTGATCTGAATGGGATTTTATTGCATGATTTGATCATGTGTATTGCTATGTAGAGTAATGTCTCTTTTCTCCTTTCTTACTCTCTCAGGGTGGAGTTCACAGTTGGCGATCGACCTGTTACCAATTTCAGAATGATTGAGAGGCATTATTTTCAAGATCGCCTCCTGAAGAGTTTCGACTTTGACTTTGGCTTCTGTATCCCGAACAGCCGGAACACGTGTGAACATATTTACGAGTTTCCTCAGCTCCCAGATGACCTCAGTGAGTGTTCTGGTTACTATTTGATCTAACTATATAGTCCTTTAATGAATATAACAGCTCTTTATGCTATTAAACCAAACATGTTTTTTTTTTTTTTTTAATTGTTAAATTTAACAGGTTATTATACACTGCGCAAATAAAAAATATTTTCTTCATTTAATTTTTTTAAACCGCTTTATTTTTGCTTCCCCACTGACAGATATTTTTTCTTGTTTTAATTATAAACTCAACTGTATACTCCTTTAATGAATATACAATATCTTTTAGATATTTAATAAAGCAGTCATTCAAAGGGAAAAGTTTGTTTTACCCCATTGACAAATATTTTATAACTTTACAACTAAATTTGATTTAAGATTTTAAATAATTTTGCTATTCGAGTAAATGTATATAGAATTTTTTTATGTATTTGTATTGTAGAAAAAAAGACAAACAAACTGTATGAAAATAATTTTTTGCAATGTACATCGGGAGGGGTTGACAGTATAATTATAATTACAATTTATAATACAACATCATTTAGAATTGTAATATATTATCTGTAATATTATAATTTATATAATTTTATAATTATTCTATAATCTGAGAAAACAAACTACCACGTTGAATTAATACTGAACTTTTTTCCCACTCAAAAGAGGAAGGGTGAGAGAGGAAATTTGGCACAGAAGAGTAACCGATTGCTTTACTAGTACCATATTGACCTTACTCTGTCTGACATTTCACTCGTCCTGTCAGGCTTGTATCAAATTTCAGACCTCCTTCTCTTACCAGTGCTCAGATAGAGAAGAGTGCATTACATGTCTGTGTTCATTTGTTAAAGTGCCATGTAACACGCTGTGCTGTGGCGTTTCTTTGTCTCCTGCAGTTCGATTGATGATTGAGCACCCGTATGAGACCAGATCAGACAGTTTCTACTTTGTGGACAACAAACTCATCATGCACAACAAGGCAGACTACGCTTACAACGGGGGCCAGTAGTGCCTCTTCAACAGGAAACCTGACGATTGTTTGTTGGAGTGACCGTGTGGTTTTGCGTGGAATGCAAATACAGGACCGCCCCTCACTACCAGCTACACATGGTGTTGTCACCAGCATTACGATCTGGCACCATCGACCCACCCAACTGGAAATGACCTTCCCTCAGTGAAGTTCCTGCATTCCACAGACTGCACGCACTACTTGTGGGTTTGGCCAAAAAAAGCGGAGCCTTTCTCCACCGCCACACTCGACTAGCCGGAACTGAAGAATTGTCCTGTCGTCCTGCTTTAGGGCTACTACAATAGAGGAGTTTTGGTTTTGTAACTCTTGTTGTCTTCCTGCACCCACCACCTTTTCTCCAGTTTTGTGAGATTTTTAAAGCTCTGAAGTTTTGTTAACAAACTCAATCTTGATTATCTGAATGGGGTCTTTCGAAATGTCCTAAAATGAAGCAATCCTGCCACATATATCTTTGGTTATTAAACAAAAAGAGGAGTTTTGCACAGATTAGATTTGCAGTTAATGATGATCATTAAAGTGATAGAATGGATATCGCGGTATATTATTGAGATCGTTCTGTTTATCAGAGCCAACACTATTGCAACACTCTCGGACATGTGATCAGGATTAGTATGTCAAGTTAAAGAGGATGTGATCTGTTTTTTTGTGTGGTGTGTGTGTGTGTGTGTGACCATAACCTTAAACAGTTGCAGGTTTTTGTTTAACTACGCTCCCGTTCAAAAGTTTGGATTCAGTAATATTTTTAATGTTTTTGGAAAAATATTCACCAAGCTGCATTTATTTGATCAAAAATACAGTAAAAACAGTAATTTTGTGAAATATTTTCTATTTTAATATATTTTAAAATGTAAGTTATTCCTATGATGTTAAGCAGAATTTCTTATTAAAAAACTTACTGACCCCAAAATTTTGAACCCTAAACTGACCTCATGTAGAGACCAAGAATGTGGCCGCTTATTAATAAGTAATTGCATTTAGGAGTGTGATTCTCGAGGTCTTTTATTTTTGTCTCCCTGTTTTATGTCAAGTCTTTATCTGACAAAAAGTGGAGTTTTTGCAGGTGTGTAGTGTCAGTCCTGTAGGGATCTGGAATGGATATGGCTGCATGCACTGTGGGGGTTCACAGGGCATCTGTCTTTGTCATGTATGAGGGCTTTCGATGTCGGACTCAGCTGTGCATACAGAAACCCTGTTTTCACTGGTGTCACACACAGAGAAGTTTGGGATTCCCAACATGGTGTCTTTGTGCACCTTTCAAGCTGGTTAGCCTCTATCATAGCTTTGATGTTTACCTTTGATCTAATTCAGGTAAACTGAATGCTGATGCTTAATAGCGGTTGGGAATTAGGCGAGGCGATTAGTTGAGAAAAATTGAAAAATTAATTTTTTTTTAATATTAACTTGATTTGATTAGCTTATGATCAAAGCAAATCATGTTACAGTTGCAAAACACCCATTGTTACTCATTCAAAGTCAGTCCTCAGCTCTCAATCCATTCACAAACAAGTCAGTCCTCAGCTGGACGGTGACTTGCGTATATTCTTAAGTGTCCTTAAGAAAGAAAAGCTGTAATGTGAGGCTGAAGGACCAATGTTTGTGAAGTATTTGTGGTTGCATGTCTGTCTAATGCCTAACCTGTGCGGTTTACATAGGTCTGTGTACCATCTGTGTGTTGACATGCTGTAATTTAAACTGAGTAGTTTACCACACAGGTTTCGATCCATTTATTAGCTTTACTACAAACTGCACACAAGATAAAATATTTGGTTTTATTCCTATTAATTTTCCCCCTGTTTCAGTCTCAATTTATGTTTAATCCCTTACTGAGAGACCTAATAAAGTGTCTTTATATTCTTTAAAATATTCTGTTTTCAACAAGGATGTGATCCGCTCATCTTTGGTGGTTTCTTGTATATCATGCACACTAATGTGTGGATTTAGTCATAGCAGTTACTTTAGGAATGCTGCTCATGCTTTACATTTGTTGAGTGATATGTCAACTGGAATATATTGCTCTTTTTATTTAGCCATTTGTTATGTCAGATTGTTTTCCATCTAATGAAGCCTGTATCAGGACTCTTATAATGAAAGATTTCATAATATGACATTCTCTAACACATCATTCTGCAAAAATGACTTGTTTGTACATTAGGTAGAGATAACAGGGACCATTAAAGTGAATAGTAGGTACATTAAACCTTAAGGAAACACTTTCATTAATAACAAGCATGAGTGATACTTATGGCTTTAAGATTGTTTACATTAAATATTCGTCTAAAATAAATTCTCATTAAATTTTTTTAGCCCTTGAAGCTCAGTTGCCTATATATGTATATTGTACGTGTACAGTTACCGCTGCATCAGAATGATGTTCCCCATGTGTACCCTGAGATCTAGGCTCTTGGTTTAAAGATGTTGTCAAGATCAACTGCAACTGAAGACAAGTGTGTGCCCCGCTTTACTCTCTTTTTCAGAATTGTAGGAACATTGTATTATACTGTATAAAATAGGAATTCTGTTCAGATGTGGCAGGGGGATTTTGTTCAGGAAGATAAATAAAATACATTTTATAAACGAAATCTGTTTTATTCTTAACTCCACAGCACGATCCAATATTGTACCACAAGGTGGCAGCCAGCAAATGATTTCAGATATTCAAATATTTTCATTTTTTATTTGGATTAATATAACATGTTTTGTAGAGCCCTAATAGGAGAATGTATTCAAACGTACAATACACTTTTAAAGTATTATCCATTATGCCAAGATGCACGTATTTATTTGGGAAGTCGTTTCTAGTTGATCACAATGGTAAGGCAGGTCTGTTTGCTGGTTTTGGATGCATTTCGGTTGGATGCCATGGAGATCTGCAAACCAGCTCACAGCAAACCATCCGACTGGTTTATTAGCGTTTGTTTAAGGTAATATTTGAGCACCACGTGCTTCTCCTAAATTTGATCGGAAGTGGTGATCACTATGGAATGCCAATCCTGCCATAATTATAAATATATGTAAAAACGCTAATATAAATATATATATATATATATATATATATATATATACATATATTTTATCTTTTATTTATTTTCACATTTCTGTATTTATGTATTTCCACATTTATTAATTTATACATTTATTTATTTTCACATTTATTTATTTCTACATTTCTTTGTCAGTAGGGTAATGAGGAGGGCGTGTTTTATCTCAGGAATAGCAATCGAGCCAGAGTAGGCGAGGGGTAAGCTTTGAGACAACAGTGACACCTTGTGGTGCCCAAACGAAGTACAAGAAGTGTTGCCTACATGATGCGCCTGTTGATAGTATGGGATGTATGATTTAGATGGGCAATATGGGCAAAATCTTATATCACAGGTTATTATTTCAATTTCACGTGGGTGTTTGTTTCTGCTGGGACGCGTGCAATCTGTGATCGAGTACATTTGCTGAAGCTGGCGAAAGCCTGCAATTGCTTTCTTATGCGCACTGTTTTTCTAGGTTTCACTTTCAACGCATGCAATGCATGTTTTAAAGATTCGGGATAGAAGGAGGCATCAGTTACTGTAGAAGATTTGTCGCCTCGCACCACTTCCCGTAATGGGTTCTCTTGGTGTAGACACAGCTTTAGATACGGATTAATCGGCCGATTAATCACAACTCTTAGCAGGCATGTGCACACATAGACATCAAAGGGGGCTTGAGCACCTGCCCCTTTTCTTCCTCGAGAGAAAGTGCCCTTTTTTCTGGGGAGTGTTTTTTTTATTTTTAATAAATGTATATATGTGCGTGTGTGTGTGTGTGTGTTTCATTTTGTGCACAGCTTTCCCTGTCAAACAAATAAAAAATCTAAATATCAGGTGGGGTCGGGAAATGTTGAGACTGTAGAGTTCAGATGCCTTTCTCCCCTCCGCGCAGGCGCCCAGCACAGCAGTGTATCAGCACACATTGATCAGCTGCACATCACTGACAGACAGAGAGCCGCAGAAGTGAAGCCTTCTCTCCCTTTACAGTAGTGTTTGTCTTGGTGTGGAGGTGAGTGGTGATGAACAACAGAATAAGTTACTAGGGCTGCCCCCGACTAAAGATTTTTCTGGTCGACTAGTAGTCGTTCATTTGAAGCATTAGTCGACTAATCGCACATTTATTAATAAACCATTTAAATCATTATAATGAGCCTTTAACTGCCTACATAGCCTAATAAGCGCTCAAGCACATGCATTAAGCTTGCCACAGCGCACTGGCAGAAGCTAATGATTATGTATGTGTCAGGGAAAAACAGTTAAGGAGGCTGCATTAACATTTTAATAATGTATTGATAAAGCCTGCAATTGCTTTCTTATGCGCACTGTTTTTCTAGGTTTCACTTTCAACGCATGCAATGCATGTTTTAAAGATTCGGGATAGAAGGAGGCATCAGTTACTGTAGAAGATTTGTCGCCTCGCACCACTTCCCGTAATGGGTTCTGTTGGTGTAGACACAGCTTTAGATACAGATTAATCGGCTGATTAATCACAACTCTTAGCAGGCATGTGCACACATAGACATCAAAGGGGGCTTGAGCACCTGCCCCTTTTCTTCCTCGAGAGAAAGTGCCCTTTTTTCTGGGGAGTGTTTTTTTTATTTTTAATAAATGTATATATGTGCGTGTGTGTGTGTGTGTGTTTCATTTTGTGCACAGCTTTCCCTGTCAAACAAATAAAAAATCTAAATATCAGGTGGGGTCGGGAAATGTTGAGACTGTAGAGTTCAGATGCCTTTCTCCCCTCCGCGCAGGCGCCCAGCACAGCAGTGTATCAGCACACATTGATCAGCTGCACATCACTGACAGACAGAGAGCCGCAGAAGTGAAGCCTTCTCTCCCTTTACAGTAGTGTTTGTCTTGGTGTGGAGGTGAGTGGTGATGAACAACAGAATAAGTTACTAGGGCTGCCCCCGACTAAAGATTTTTCTGGTCGACTAGTAGTCGTTCATTTGAAGCATTAGTCGACTAATCGCACATTTATTAATAAACCATTTAAATCATTATAATGAGCCTTTAACTGCCTACATAGCCTAATAAGCGCTCAAGCACATGCATTAAGCTTGCCACAGCGCACTGGCAGAAGCTAATGATTATGTATGTGTCAGGGAAAAACAGTTAAGGAGGCTGCATTAACATTTTAATAATGTATTGATAAACTACTGCTTTTTTTGTTTTCTGTTTAAGAGATGAAGTCGACGTAACTCGTCTCCGCAGTATAGTGATGCGCCTTTATGCATGTTTCATAGGGATTACATAATCCAAGAATATTTGTTTGCCCAGCCTGAGAGAGTTTTCATATGACCCCTTTAAGGCTAAAAGTAGCTCATAACTCGCTGATTTAGGAGAACATCTTAAAAATAATGGGTGTGTCAGTCCTAAATTTAGGACTCCTAAATTTTTGTTCTAAGAGTATTTGACAAAGTGTTTTAGCGCTAAAGCTAGCTCCTAAATCTGTGAAACGTTAGGAGTAGTGAAGAGGACTCCAAAGTCATAAGACCAAATCTGAACTAAACTAAAATGGCTGTTGCCAGCAATCTACCTCGGAATATAAACATTTTAGAAACATTTGACCATAATGAGCTTTTAAAAAGGTAGCTATCGGCTTTGGTTTGGAGGTTATCCCAACTCCAAATGTTTTATTATATCCTTAATATAGGCCTATATATAGGCTAGGCTAGCTGTTCTCGCGTCCAGTTTGGTTTTCTTTTATGTTTGCTTGTCTAGCTATCAGCCATGATTATTCTACTCTGCTAATTAAAAGGCTGTTTATATGCATATTACCAACATTTTATTAGTCGCTTAGTCGCAGAAAAAAATAATCCACATGAAGTGGCGAAATCACGCAGTCCGTGAGTGACGGACAAATCGTAAAAGTTTGTCTCAGCAGCTTTGTGAATAGGTTTTAAGAGAAAACTCTTAGCTAAAAACTTTTACTGTTATTTAGGAGAACTCTTAGTGGTAAGATAAAATGTTTTGTGAATACGGGCCCAGATATGCAAGACTGAAAATTTCTTATTGTAAGTATATAGGCCTACTGATTCATATAAACATTTTGAGGAGCGTTTCAATTCCTCTCTCACTTCTGTTCCCACATTTTTTTTGCTTCGTTTTACAGGTTTATAATATGAAAGCACTAAGTTTCGATTTCTTCATATCGTCAATAATAGTAGACGAGTTACTCTTCTGGTTTGCAGTCATACAACGTTCATGTTTGCGTGCTTGTCTTTCTATACTCACAGGTCTCATAAGTGTGTCTGCCTGTAAAGAACATGAGTCTTAAAAAAACGCGTGATTTTAAAATGTGCACAAAATTATTTTTAAAACGAAGTATCTTGAAGTGTATAGTTAATATTTTGTTAATTTATTATTGTTAAAATAAATGCTATTTGATTACAAATCATGCTGTAATGTTGATTTCAAGCCAATCCAAACGAAGGAGATCAGAGTCTGAAAGCACTGCCAATAACTTTGCAGAACGACCAAGTGAAAGCAAAAACAAAAGGTAAACAACCTATCTTTCCATTTTATGCTTAAGGACAACTACCCATTTTATATCTACTATAAATAAAATCTTGCATGTGCCTAAACAACCATTTCTGGTGCCAAGTTATACAGTATCTTATTTACCAACTACAACCCAAGGGAAATGGGAGTTTTGCTAGGGGCAAAATTGGTGCCTATCAGCATATGTGCCATGTTTGCTGATAAAGCAAAACATTTGAATTAATATTACAACTTATTCAAATATGAACGTTTATTTGCACAGTTCTGTTTGACCGGACCGTCTCTCTCTTTAGTAAGTCAAAGAGAGCAGCTTCTCCAACATCCAGCTATCTGTCAATGAGGACAGACTGGTCAATGGATCCACCAACCAACTTCAAAGGTGGAGAGACATTTCCTTTGCATTCAAGGTGAATTTTACTTAAATACTATATACAGTAAAGCAATTTTTATTTATATAAACAATAATCTGAAATAATAATTTTAAAGCAATGAATGAAAATATGTTTTTATAAGACTAAGAAGTGCCAGTTTCTAACCTTACCTTACACATACATTGACATGCTCCAAAACTATGTTTTAAAAAAAATAATCACAGGATTAAGAGAAAAAGAGAGACATCACCAATCACCAGTTATATCTCCCTGAAAAATTACAACCCAATGAACGATTCAAGAGGCAACACATCCGTGCTAAGGTCAGGGCATTTGTCATATTTTACTAAAAAGTTCACTGTCATATTGGTGCATTCAAGTCCTCCTGCCTGGGAAGTCAGTATTTACGATTTGGGTAAATGTAATTACAATGTCATGTGCGTTCAAATCACTTTTGTCAGAGCAAGATGCTGATATACCTTATCTACATTCAACAAGATCTTTGAACTCTTCATCTACAAAATTATTGGTGTGTTTTGGGTGTTTAAATGGTTATACATTCTATGATATTTTAGAAGCTTAGTTTTATTGTAAATGAAAAAAAAAATTTATTTGAAAAAATTTACCATTAATACAGAAACTGAAAATCTGTAGTTTCTCACTTGTAACGACTTTGTGGTACAGTCAAGTCCCCTTTATACAGTAGAGATGGTTTCAAATCAACTTCACAGTTTTAAACAGGAAAGTATCAATAATGCGAACTTCAAAAACATTCTGCTGGAAAGCAGCTCTAATAAGAAAATAGTGTCATTATTAAGCTCCAGTCAGTTCAGTGTTGGTTCATTTCGTCTCAATAACCGTGTAAAGTGAATTCATTACAAAACTAATTTAATTCAACTGTTTAATTCAGTAACATACATGTGCATTCAACTCATCAGTACGATCTTTCTAACATAACTTGAACACACCATAATCCTGTAATAAAAAGAAATAAGAACATGACATTGTTTCCTTACAGAGTAAGAGCAGCTTCTCCTACACCCACCTGTATGTCTTTGAAGACAGACTGGTCAATGGATCCACCAACCAACTTCAGAGCCGCGGAAATGTCTTTAACTTGTGTCTAAAGTGTAAATGTCACTTTAATCAATTTAATGGATCCTTGCAGATAAAAGTATTCATTTTTTAATGTATCACAATTTCCACAAAAATATGTTTGAAAGAATGTTATTTTTCAAAATTGATAATAAAAAGAAAAATGTCTTGAGCACCAAATCAGCATATTAGAATAAACTCTGAAGGGAAAAAAAGTATTTTAAATTGTAATAATATTTCACAATATTCCAAACGTTTGAACAGTAGTGTATTTGTGTATATGCTGAATATTTGATCAGTTTGCTTGTTGTATTTTCTTCTTTGTAGGAGATGGCAGTCAGGAGCATCTTTGAAAGTGTTTTGAAACCCACCAAGCTTCAGACACAACCAAAAAGATCTGCAAAACCTAAAACAAGAGATAATAAAGAGGTTAGAAGCCTTGCATGTATGTGTTCCACACTAAAGCAAGTTTCAGGGCTTAAAAAAATGACTCTCAAAGAAAAATATTACAAAGAAAGTGAAACATTATGAAGAGAAAGAGGATGGGGACTGCAGTGAGAAAGATTCTGACTGATTGATTCTGAGTGATGATGAAGGGAGGGACAATGATAGTTCTGATGAGGAGGAAGATGGGTCCAAAAATAGTTCTAATGAAAGGAGTGATGAAGAAGGGAGGGACAATGATAGTTCCGATGAGGAGGAAGATGGGTCCAAAAATAGTTCTGAATAGGAGGAAGATGGGTCTGATGAGGAGGAAGATGGCTCTGATGAGGAGGAAGATTGGTCTGATGAGGAAGATGGCTCTGATGAGGAGGAAGATTGATCTGATGAGGAGGAAGATTGGTCTGATGAGGAGGAAGATTGGTCTGATGAGGAGGAAGATTGGTCTGATGAGGAGGAAGATTGGTCTGATGAGGGGGAAGATGGGTCTGATGGGGAGGATTGTTGTGATGAGGAGGAAGATTGGTCTGATGAGGAGGAAGATTGGTCTGATGAGGAGGAAGATTGGTCTGATGAGGAGGAAGATTGGTCTGATGAGGAGGAAGATTGGTCTGATGAGGAGGAAGATTGGTCTGATGAGGAGGAAGATTGATCTGATGAGGAGGAAGATTGGTCTGATGAGGAGGAAGATTGGTCTGATGAGGAGGAAGATTGGTCTGATGAGGAGGACGGGGAAGAAGATAGTCGTGATGATGAGGAAGACAACTCTGCATGCAGTGATGAGGGGTCTGATGGCAAGTATTCTGAAGGCTATGATGATCACAGTTCTGACGAATACAACAGTGAGGATGAGGATGATGACTACTGATATGAAATGTGATAACCTGATGTATAATAGGCTATTATAAAAAAATATTGTCAATATTATGTGCCTTCCAGTCGCCTACTGAATCACAAATGTTCAGTTATGTGCATACAGTGCATCTCAACTTTGTGTATTACTTGCTTTTGTTTTGGTTTTACCATTATAGCTCTTTGACGTTTCTAAAGAAGTGTAAAACTGTGGAACACATGCAAATTTAGTCTTTACAGTGTAGTTTACTATATAGCCTGCATACTTGGCTTTCATTGTACTTCCAAAATTACTGGCAAAAAGATTCCATAAAAATGTTTAAAAAATGTGTTTGTTTGATTTATTTAAATTAATAAATAGAAGTATTTGAACACTCAACTATATATGGAAAAAAACACTAAGCAATTTGATGTAGACACAATTTTCACAAAGAAACAGCAAGCAACAAGTAACAATAACTTTTTAAAGTAGAAAGACTGAAATAGTCTTGTCTTGTAAAACATAATTTTTTTTGTTATTTACAACTTCAATTTTTTTATTTTTTTTAACAGTGAATGAGATTTATCTTATTTTGCAGGTTTTTGTAAAGTTATCAAAGTGATTAGTGCTTATTAAAAAAGATGTGTTTGTTTCAAGGCTTTTATAATAAAATAAAAATGTTAACTGGAATAAAATAAAAACTTAAAGATTTTATTTCAGCTAGAGTTGCCAAGCAATATTTCTCATTTTAATTAAGTTTAACTTGATGTAGCCTTCTAAAAGAACTACTTAAACCAAAGTAAAAAATAATAAAAACAAAACAAAAAAATAAGAATGAATTCTTAATTAGCGGATGGTGTTACCTCACTAATCAATACAGTAATACAAATCAATTAAATAAGAATAAAATCAGTTGCTGTTAATTTATCCGGGCACCTCAGGTCTTACTCAGTGCTGATTTTGCCTCACAGATGGAGACAGCAGCAGCAGACGAAGTCAGAGGTGAGTTGAGCTTTGTAACAGTCAGACCATAACAGTTCATCTATTCTTAAGATGCCAGTATGAACATACACATATTTTAAGACTAGATTACAGTTGTTCTTGTATTTTTGGGATGAATTTGGTTAACTTTGTCACACAGAACCGATGTTTCAAAGCATGAACATGATGGGAATGAGCTCGGGACAACACCAGAATTTCAGTCCCATGTGGCAAAAAAGTTAGGAGCCTTTTTGGACGGGTGAGACACAAGGACTGCTATTTCTGCTGTTATAACTACTACAAGAACTGTTATCTTTGAGTATCTTTGTCATTACCTTTTACTTCAGCTTGTCAGTCAGTAGTTTCTTTTGCTCACTCTCTTTTACAAATGCACTCAACTTCAGGTGTATTTCAGAAGTTTTTTTTGAAACTGGTGACTCAAAACCTGGTCAGTCCAAAAACAGAGAGGAAGAGGATCAAGAAAGTAAGCAAATAGTCATTTTCTTTCATGAAAACATGAACATCTGACAGATGTACAGTAATATAGATAATATCCACAACTGCAGCTATATTAAATCCAGATATTCAGCTGAGGCATGTTTCTTGTAATTTTCTGAAGGTTTCCATCTCTTCTCCACATCCGCTCCTGGAAATTGGATGGAGGAACCACTTCCTCCACCTCCTAAAAGGAGACCAATTCCCAGCTCTAGGTGAGTCGGACTCCTGGTTATAATAGTATATACAGTACACACACTCTTTTAGGGTGAATCTCACAAAAACATGCATGCATCAGAAAGAAAAGATTACATTTTGCATTTATTTTTTGCTGATGCATGCATGTTTTCGTGAGAGTCACCCTAAAATAATATGTGGATAGATGAATGGATGGATAAAATTAAATTCTTTTGACAAAAATTAAATTTTTGTATATTCTGTATGTGTATATATATATATATGTGTGTGTATTGCATTCTTGACAATCTGCATTAAGTTTCTCACTTTCGACAGTGACAGTGACAGTGAGATGGAAATGAGGTTTAGAGAAGCTGCTGTGTCTGTGTCAGACATCCTCGCCTCTGCAGCCCAACTTGCAGCGAAAACTGAGGAGAAAAGTACAACAAAAGAGTCAGCAGAGGAAAGCACCGTCACGAAGAAAAAGAAGAAAAAAAGAAAGGCATCCACAGAGAGAAGGGAGGAGAACATTACCCAAGTATCAGAGAAACAGTCTAATAGAGAAGGAACAGAAGAGCAAACAACTGTGGTGGAAAATTTGACAAAGAAAAAAAAGAAGAAACGGATAAAGTTAGAGGAGGGCAGAAAGGACTGTGATGAATGAAAGGCTTTATTTGAAGTAATAGACCTCAGTCATGGTAGCACCATATTTAATTTGGACCGGAATAAAAACGAGACTGTGAGGAAGTGCTGTGCGTTTAATGGATTGTACTGTTGTTTAAAAACAGTGTTCGGCTGCTGAAACGTCTTTCTGAAACAAATTCAATAGACAAAAACTCCATAAAACAGTTTTGAAAGTTTTTAAGAGTTGTGAAAATTGTGATCTAGGACCTTTTGCACAGACTTGTTTTCATCAGCGTAAAATTCAATATGGTGATTAACTTGACTAAGGTCTATAATACTCTAAATGCTGTTCTTGATGTTTGTATAGTTTTTTTTATGACATTCATTGTGTTCTAACAGTTGACTGTGAAATTTAGAGAAAGCTCTAAATTGACAAGAAATGGGTTTTCAAGCTATAAATCCCCCCAAACATCAATAAACTCTTTATTTTGCCATTTTACTAGAAAGTATTTCTCTAGACTGTTTATTGGTTTTAATCAATCTAGACCAGGGATCCTCAAATCTGGCCCACGAGATCCACTTTCCTGCAGAATTTAGCTCTAACCCTAATCAAACACACCTGAGCATGCTAATCAATGTCTTCAGGATCATTATAAAAGTCAAGTCTGCTCTATTGTCAATTCTTCCACATGTACAGCACCAACACACAGAGAATTTAAATTGCGTTACTCTCAGACCCTTGGTGCATACAGATAACACTAACAGTAGAGCATAAAAATACAGATAGATACAGATTAAATATAAAATACAACTATACAAATAAGGTCAAATGTAAAAAAAAAAATAATAATATATATATATAAATTTATATATATAAATCAAAATCACCGGTAGGTGAGTTTGGTCAGGGTTGGAGCTATACTCTGCAGCGCATTGGCCCTCCAGGGCAAGATTTGAGGAACCCTGATCTAGACTCTAGCAGACTGACTAGACAAATTATATACATGCTAATGTTCACATAAGATTCTTTTATGGAGCATTATTTAAAGTTGTTGTTTTTTTTTCATTTGTGTGTAGGCAGCAGGTAGCTATATGGCAGTTTGGATTTTTACATGGACTGTCAATTTTTATTTATTTTTGCTCTCCAGTGCATTTTTAAAAAGTTTTTTTTTCATATGCACCGGCTCTCAGGCGTATTTCCATCAGTAGCCGTGGCTATTGTGCAGTAGAGACCATCGTGTAGGGATTTAAGGGTCTATATCCGGGTGGAGAGGAGAGCAGGTGAGAAGAATGGGTTTCACTCATCTGGATCTGAGGTTAGAGATCCAATCTGCTTTTAGACACTGGAAATTTAATTAAAAGAGAATCAGAGATGGTAAACAGTTTTATCCCAGTATCATCTGAATACGGCTAGATTAAACACAAGGTCTGAGAGGGTCTGTACCTGGCTCTGGTGAAGTGGACTGCAGATGTAGACTCCTCTTCAATGGGAGTGTCAGCGTGTACACACTTTTGAGTGTAGTAGAAGAGTTGGGACAAACTATCACATCATAGAAGTGTCTTTAACAGATCGCTCTGTTGCAGAACCTGTCACTGTAAACTGGCCTGTCAATCATCTTGTCACTGGCTTAAGCCACAACTTAATTATAATACATGGTTATATCACAATTCGGAGAGATAGACATCTAGGGAATGGTGGTGGGGTAGCAACCTTTATTAAACAAGGAGAGCAGTTGAGGATGATGGGGAATTAGAAGTTATGGTGGAAACGGGAAGGCTCACAGAGTATTAGAATAATTAACTTTTACAATCCATGTGATAGGTTAAACAAGGATACTCTAGAAAGTATAGGAGGGGATGGGAATCAAAAAGTGGTGTGGTGTGATTTTAATGCTCAGTTCGTTATGGGGAAGCGCAAAAACAGATTATAATGGAGATATCATTGAAGACATGCTAGACTGGGGAGGATTAGTTTGCATTAATGATGGCAGTTATACTAGAATCGATTTGTATAAGGGAAGACATTCAGTGTTAGACTTGACAATAGTTTCTGAAAGCTTAGCTGGAAAGTGTGAATGGAGACTATTAGAGCATAGTCCAATAGGTAGTGATCATTTTCCTATTTGCAGTAAAGTTGGAGTAGATATAGATCAAAATGTGGGGGAAAGAATGCCAAGGTGGAGGTTTAAGTCAGCCGACTGGGATAAGTATAATGAGTTATGTGAAAGCAAAATGAAGGAAATTAGTAATTTTATGATAGATGTTGATGTTTTTAATAATAATATATGTGAGGCTCTTCAGAGTACAGCTGTAGAAGTAATAGGTAAGAAGAAGGCAAGGCAGGCAGCAAGACGAAAACTGTGCCATGGTGGAATGAGGAGTGTAATGAGGCAATTATAAGGAGAAATAAAGCTCTCAAGAGGGTAAGAAGGTCACTTAACTTTAATGACTTTGTTTATTATAAAAGGGCACAGGCTATAGTGAGAAGATTAATTCGGACAGCTAAAAGAAAATATTGGAGGGAAGTTTGTAAGAGTACTGGTGAAGACATTGAAATTAATGAAGTATGGAGTATGATAAAGATGGGAAGGATCAGTGGCGGTTCTAGACCACTAGACCATATTCGAAGTATTCCCAAACGTGTTAACTATATCATGAAATATCTCGATTCTCAAATATGTGTTAGTAAATGCATTTTGCATCTTTATAGATTGTTAGTTGAGCTATAATGGGCGATGGGCAAAATAGCCTAATAGTGCAATCTGTTAACTATGCATAAAAACCCGTCTTTTTACTTTATCATGCCATAATATATTTTTTAATACGACTGACTTCGTATTTAATGTGAATTTAATCAAAACATTGTAAGTTAGGCCTACTAATTATAACACTTTCATAGTACAGAAAGAGAGGAAAGAACATTTACATTATCATAAAGCATTATCACTGAATTCAGTCTAGCCAGAGTTCAAGCACTCAAAAATTCCCATTAAAATCTCTGAAGCTGTTAACATTCTGAAATGGATATCTTACTTACATTCGTATCGCGCGCACTGAACAAAACACCGTCCATGTGTCTCAATGTTCATACTATTCATCCTAAATAGTATGTGAGATTAGAATAAGTGTGTCCCAAAGCATAGTATGCAGTGGTGGACGAAGTACACAAATCAAGTACTTGAGTAAAAGTACAGATCCGTATAATAAAATATTACTCCAGTAAAAGTACTTTTCAATTTTACTCGAGTGAATGTGCAAAAGTACGTGATTTTTTATGTACTTAAGTAAAAAGTACCGATAGATGAATGTTTATTTTGCAGTTTTATATAGGCCACTTTTATCATTTAATTTTATATTAGCATATATGTTTTTTATAATCCTACTGCTCAATATACCTGGGATACGCGCTCACAGGTTGTTACTTGTGAATTCAGTTCACTGCAGACTCGCACTAAATGGATCATTTGAATCAGTTAGTTGTCGACTCGAAAACAGCTGCAATCGGATCATTCCAATTCGTAAATTAATCGTTTGGTGCGATTTGCGAACCGATTTAATGGGTTCATTGAAAAGAATCAGTTCGTTCATGAATCAGACACCGTTTCTGTGTTGTCGGAGCATGTGATATATTATAAGGAGTAACGATAAGTTTTATGAAATGTAGTGAAGTAAAAAGTACGATCTTATGCTTTGGAATGTAGTGAAGTATAAGTTACTCAAAATAAAACTACTCCAGTAGAGTACAGTTACTTGAAAAATGTACTTAAGTACAGTAACGAAGTAAAACTACTTCGTTATTGTCCACCACCGATAGTATGTTGAAAAGAGTATGCCACAACTCCCCGGATGGTCTACTATTTCAGGTCGATTTTAGATTTGTAATGTTTTTTTTAATGGAGTCTCTTATGCTCATCAATGCTGTATTTATTTGATCAAAAAATACAGAAAAAAACTGTAATATTGTTAAATATGATTGTAATTTCTAATGTTGGTTTCCTATCTTAATTATTATACTTTAAAATTTATTTCTGTGACGCAGCACTGAATTTTCAGCATCATTACTCCAGTCCTCAGTGTCACATGATCCTTTTATAAATCATTCTTATTCTGATTTATTATCAGTGTTGAAACTGTTGTGCTGCTTAATATTTTTTTGGAACCTTTGTTCCATAAATAAAATAAAAAGTTAAAAAGAACAGAATTTATTCAAAATAGAAATCTTTTATAACAATATCACTTTTTATCCATTTAACACATCCTTGCTGAATAAAAGTATTCTAAAAGTTTCTTAAAAAGAAAAAGAAAAAAAAGAAGAAAAAATATATATATAAATTTACTGACCCCAAACTTTTTTTTTTTGAATAGTTGTGCATATTTAACTATTTTTATTTTGAATAAATACTGTTCTTATTAAATATTAAGCAAAACAACTAATTAAACAAACATTTTAAAACAACATTGATTATAAATCAGCATATATTAGAATGATTTGTGAAGGATCATGTGACACTAAAATCTGGAATAATGATGCTGGAAATGCAGCTTTGCTTCACAGGAATAAATTAGATTTTCAAGTATATTAAAATAGAAAACGGTTTTGTTAAATCAGAAATATATATATATATTACAGAGTTAAACATGTTAAAGCAAATGTTTCTTATTTAATTCTCCCTCCTTTTTTTTTTTTTAAATCTCTCTCAGGAGTTGAAGCCTACAGCCTTTCTGTCCATGCAGCAACTGATGGAAAAGGGGGTCTTTTTATGATGTTGTATTATGTGTTATTGCAAAAATGAGTATATACACAGTATATAAATATGCATTCTTGAATCACTCTTGAGTCTTGTGTCTTGCCTCTCTACAAACTTTTAAATATCTGGCCGTAATTTAGTGACTGCAAATGCTGATTTCATTTGATTCCATCTTTATTATACCTGATAATGAGCTAGTTAAACTTAAGGGGGCTAATCAATATACAGTATATTTCAAGAAACTAAGACTTAAGGTAGCCTACTCCACTTATTCAGTTGTTTAAAGACTGTGTTATGTGTAAATTCATTTAAATTTTAAATTGTTAACTCAAAGCAGGTATTACACAGTTTGTAATTAACATCTGATTCATTAAATAAATAAATAAAAGTTCCTGAGATTCTATATCTTTAACAACATGTACAAACATTACTACAAACTAAACCAGCAGGGTCCTAGAAATGCGGTCCTGAAACGGCAGCCTCCGCTATATTATCCAATTCGGTTGGTGGCGCGGTTACAAAAGAATAGGGTCCTAGAACTGCAGCCTCAGGAACACCCTTCTCTCTTTGTTTTTATATTAAACATAGAATACAAGAACTCATAGAGGTAACAGCATAGAATAAAATCAAATACAATAACAATCAGCATCAAACCTTAAGGGGATCCACAATATATGTAAGGCAAAAAAACAACATTTAAAACACAAGAAACTTGGACATGTCCGATGATATTTTCGGTGCACGGCAATAGGAACACCCTTCTCGACACGAACTGGCACAGATTAAAAACTTTTTCAAACCATCCTCTGCTCCGCGATGTTTTGTTAGATTTGGTGGAGAAACCAAGTCTGACCACCAGATGTCGCTAATGCGCACGGTGTTAAAAGCTTCGAGTTTTTGAAGCGTTTTCTGGCACAATTTCATGAAAGCCTCAAAGGGTTCAGAAAGCCTCGGTTTCCCATCACTATGTTTGAGCGTGAAGGTAGTAACAACAATGAGAACTGATGGTAAAGCTCTATAGGCTACAATAAACCTCAATTTAGGAAGAAAATTACACCATCTCAACTCTACACAAGACAACAGGTAAACAAGCAGAAGGCAGGCTTCAGTTAATGTCACTCCAAGCTTTTTTTGAGCATGCAGCCTCTCCCCAGTAACAAGCAGCAGGTGTGAGCAATCACCTCTCTCGCTCTCGCTCTCTCTCTCTCTCTCTCTCTCTCTCTCTCTCTCTTGCACCTGGTAGAGCAGCAGAGAGACACAAAGAGAAAAGGAAAAAACTGAATATACTACCATAATACACAACCACGGAATGTAACAGTAACTAATGATTTAGAGCAGTAGTTCCCAAACCTGTCCTGGAGGACCCCCTGCCCTGCATATTTTGTATGTCTTCCTAATCGGACACACCCAATTTAGTTCTTGCGGTCTTTACTAACGAGCCGATGAGTGGAATCAGGTGTGTTAGATAAGGGAGACATACAAGAGGTGCAGGGCAGTGGGTCCTCCAGGACAGGTTTGGGAACCACTGATTTAGAGTAAAGAAGGTACAAAGTGTCCCTTTGATGGTATTGCCCCACAGTGGCAAGCTGTTGTACCCCTAAAGGTACAATTTTTTTTTTTTACTGGGAGTGTTCCTCCAACAGCTCAGATATGCATAGCAAGGGTGTGCCAGAGTTCGAGTCCAGAGTTTGTAACTTCTCATATTTAGTCTCATAAATAGTTTTGTTCTTGGTCTTTCTTTCATTTTTTTCTGTCTATTCTAAACTTATTCAAGCTGAGGGTTGTTTCACTGTCAAAAGCCAGTATGCCAGTTTTATTTTCAATTCAAATTGGTCTTTATTGCTTTTGTTTTGTTTACTACATCTAATGAGTTCAAAATCACAAACAAGTATTCTTGAGTTTCAGATTTTACATACTAAAAGCAATACAATATGAACACAATAAGCACAATGTACTTATTTTTTGATGTAAGTACATAGTAGTTAAGGCCACTTAATATAAAGTGGGACCGGAAGTTCGAATAATTTTGTTCCTATGAGTCAACTGAAAGCTCCTCCTTCCTTGATCTACTTCTCTCTTGCTTTATTCCTCTCACTTACGCTTCAGTCTCTAACTTCATATCAATGTATTCAAAGTATTCCAGGAATAATGCAGCTCCGTCAGAATATTCTCATCATTCTTGTGTTCTTTGGGATGGTATTGAGTGGGTATGTAATTACTCTTCAGTAATATTAGATGGTTTGCCTTTGTGTTTGGGTTGTGAATTGATGTGATAATAATACAGTATTATTTCTCAGAAGTTGGTAACATTAGTGCTTGACATGTGGCCAGGAGGAGTACATGAAGTACTGTATTTAGCATAGTATTGCCACTCTATTCTGCTAAAGCACCTTATTTTTAAAGCCAAAATCTTTATGAACTAACCTTGAGAAACATATTGTAAGTTTCTGAAACTGCCTTTTATTACCCCTTTAAAAATGTGAACATTTTTATTTTATTCTCAAGATATATCATATCAAAACGCAGTTTTTCTTGCAGTGAGAGGTGCCTTTTTTAATTGTTTAATTTTAATTTTTTAAATTGTAATTTAATTGTGGCAGTGAGCGTTTTTAAATGCATTCTGTCAGACAGAGTTTAGAGTTTTATATCTTATCATTCAGACAGAATGTGGTTTTCAGTTTTGAAATAGGTTTGGGACAGGGAACAAAAGTTCTGGTTGATTTTCAACCCTACAATATCAAGCAATTCTTTACTCTGCATTTTCTGTGTACATGACAAGCATAAGACATAAAATTCTAAACTCTAAAAATGAAGATTAAACAGTTACACATTTACAGAGATCTCTCCTGAAGTTAGATGTCTTTCTCTACAGGCTCATTTACCTGAACAATAACCAGATCAGGTGAGTTTAGTGCAGTTAGAAAAACATGGTGCAGATGTAGTTTGTGTTGTTCTCTTGATTTGAGAAGTTTGCATTACTGAATTATTTGATATTTTCTTGTTTTAAGCTGCAATCAGCAGATAATAGAACAAGTCATCAAGTGAGTAATGATGTACATACACATACATCGCTCTTCAACACAAAAAAACAAATGCACACACATGCTAGTATTTCTGTACATGCTCATATTCATCAACACACACACAATCAATGACACACAACATAATCAAATTCAAATTAGTAAGAGTGTAACTCTGTTATTATCAGGCCAAAATGGAAGCAAAAGACCTTTGGATTGCGCTCATCACCAGGGTGTGTAAAACTTAATCTTCATAAAAGTGACTTTATTTTTAAGTTGATCCGTAGTTAATGAGGACTACTGCTCTAGACAAAAACATTTATGGTTCATGGTTGTTTATGAGGTTCTCCATGAACTCCATGAACAAATAAAAATGTCTGTTGTTCTTTCTGCTTATTCATTTTTATTACAGGTTGTTGTACAACCAGCCGAGTGTGTTGGTAGGGTGAGTATTACGTTTTTAGCCCTGTTATAGCCCATTTCCACTCATGAATGAAATGATTACAGTTCTGTATGTGTGTTTTTAATGAAGTCGGACAGATGTTGCTTCTGTGACATCATGGTCAGCTCCAATCCTTTGGGAGGGAACCTTTGACCCCATACTGATCGACTCTATCTACAAACAACAGAATCTCATGATAGCAACCACTGTCTTCGCTTTGGGAAAGTAAGTCTTCATGATACCTCTCATCTTGTATTAATAGTCATCTGTTTTTCCTTGATTCTGGAAATAGAAATAATTAAAGGATAAATGAAGCTTAATATTTCACCCTGTATTTGTTTTCTCTGTTGGTTAGATACACGCGTTTTGTCAAAGATTTTCTGGAGTCAGCAGAGCAGCATTACTTTGTTGGATTTCGAGTCCACTACTACTTGTTTACAGATCAACCAGAATCAGTTCCTGAAGTGAAGATGGGTGAAAACCGTAGTTTGACAGTTCGAAAGGTTCAGAGTTTGAACAGATGGCAGGACATCAGTATGGGCAGGATGGAAAAACTGGAAAAACTAATAGAGAATGAACTGGCCAGTGAGGCTGACTATATTTTCTGCCTTGACATAGATACAAAGTTCTATGGCCATTGGGGTGTGGAGTCTTTGGGTCGTCTGGTAGGTGTGATACATCCTTGGTTTTTTGATGCTCCAAGGGATCGATTCACATATGAGCGTAGACCAGAGTCTCAAGCATACATTCCAGTGGGGGAAGGTGATTATTATTATGCTGGTGCTGCATTTGGTGGCTCTTTGGAGGATGTACATCATCTCACCAAAACCTGCAGGGAGCAGCTGCACATTGATGCTGCAAACTCCATTGAGGCGGCCTGGCAAGAGGAGTCTCACTTGAACAAGTATTTCCTTTTGAACAAACCTAGTAAACTGCTCTCTCCTGAATATATGTGGCGGGACATCAATGAAAGTGCAGCCCAAATTAAAGTAATTCGCTTCTCTAATGTAGCTAAAAACTATGCTGAAGTTCGTCCAAACCCATAGCAACTGTTGCCAGTATTCAGCTACACTGACATGGTGTGTTCTCAAAGGCCTCCCATAAGACACTGTGAATCTGTTAACAGGTAATACTGGCAATAGGGAAGTTGACATCTGCCACCAAGAAATGGATAATCACAGACAAATACAGTTTATGAGCACATATTAGAAACAATATCTACCAAAATCTTTTTGAATAAACACTCACAATATGAACTTATCAAACTTTTTGCAATACTCTTTATTATGTAACCGAACACAATTTGCATGTATTGAAAGCACTGCCAACCCTTTGTTTTACCCCTTTTAAGAAGAGAGTTGAGGGAGGATGTTTAGGGAGGTACAAGGTCTGAAGCTAAAACCAATTGTAACATTAAATTATATTTTCTGGGTACTACTGCAAGAATATAACCTTCCATATAACCTGCGGTATATGCTCAAACAATTTGTGAAATATGACATTTTGACACCATAAAAATATGTATGTATGCATACCTTTACAAATATGCTATATATTTATATAAATATATTGATTCCTTTTAATTGTATTTGTTTATATTTGTATAAATATAAATGTATTTATGAATATACATTTTAACAAACACATTATTAACAATTTTATAGATAATACACTAAACTGAGCTGGAGGATGACATCACTGAATCAATGATCAAATGACTTTAACAGAAAAAAATCACTTTACTCTTGCATTAACGATACACTATTTTTCTGTTTAACGCTTTGACACAATCTGTATTGTATAAAGTACTATATAAATAAAGGTGACTTGACTTGATTTAACTAAACAACAGCTTTTCAACAATATATATAGTGGCAATAATCTTGCTTTATTCTTTCAGGCAAAGAATTGACACAGGTCTTCGTTCAAGTTTCAACTGTTTACTGGAGGTTCTTGTACAAAACAGAAACAAAATAAACTCCGGTCAAAAAAACTGTTGCTCCATCTTTCTTTCTTTCATAAAGGGTACACCCACAATTAAAGGTTATTAAAGGAAGTCCCAATAATAAAGCAGAGCAATCCTTTACAGAATAAACACATGGAACAAATGTACATGTAAATCTAAACACATTAAAATAATATCTACTGAAGCACTTCTAACTTAATGTTAAATTGAAATTATTAAAATTATGGCTCTTACAACCCCAGCCCCTAATTGTATAGGCAGGCAAACTACTGTATATCAATTATCACATTAAATTACCTAGAGCCATAAACCTTCAGAATAAGAGTCTTTGGAGTCACAACTTGAACGTCCATTCAAACTACAGTCAGCCAGCTTGTTGTAGAAGACATATTTTGGAGATGGGGCGAATCATCTTGCTGTTTTTCGTCTGAACACACACACACATTGAACATTTCTCTTAGAGTCAGGCATTGTCTTGATGATGCGACTTATCATCCAGGAATTCCGAGGTGCATTGGAATCCATGATCAGGACAATGTCTCCATTCTCAAAGTTTATTTTCAGCCTGACGTTCCTGCAGAAGAGGTAAATATTCCAGTGTCCTCCCATGCCAGAAAAGATCCACCAGGTATTGAATTTGTTTCCATCTACAGCTTGCATAGACATCGTCTTTCTTGAACACACCCGTTTCCTTATCAACAACAGATGGTTTAGGGGTCAAGGCTTCAAGGTTGTTCGGGTCGTTAGGGTTGTCAGACATTTTGGTAATGGGCCTGTCATTGATGATTGATTCTGTGATATATTTTGGTAACTCTTGTTAGCTGTTTAGGCTTACTAGTTTAAGAGTCCAAAGCTATTAATGAAGACACATTATTAGAATAACTTTTCTTATTCTAATACTGTTCTGTTCTCTGACTCCACACTTTTACAGTCTATGACTCCACAGGATACTTGAATACAGGGCACCACCTAGTGGTAAGAACCAGCATACATCACATCTCCCTTTTTTTTTTTTTTCAAAAAACAATACCTTAAAATTCTTTCAAGCCTTTGGTTTTGCAATTTACTTTAAATTTTGAACTCAGTGTCACCAATCAAAATAACAGGTGTTAAACTCTCAAAAATTTCTTTACTAGAGTAAAAGTCCTTAGAACTTTAGCAAGAATAACATTTTGGTGGCCTATCCACTCTGCCAGAACGTGTCACTTTTACAGTCTCTTCGGAAACAACTTCAGGTTTTGAAGACAACGGTCCAGGTTTTGTGATTAGCAGTGGCACTAGCATTGCAGCCACTACATCTGGGACACAGTCATTTATCACTGGATCAAATGAATCCTGAATATATGAATTCTGGAAATTTGTCTCTTTTGTCTTGAGCAGGTGCTTTCGATTTCTTCTGTAAATTTCTCCATCCTGCGTTTGAACCAGGTATGACCTTGGCTTTTCATGCTTTTCCACCTCGACAGCTGGCTGCCAGTGACTTTCTGTTCTCAATCTCACCTTTTCTCCTTCTTTCAGAGCAGGTAGGTCTCTTGCTCCTCGATCATAGTAGAGCTTTTGCTTTTGCTGTCTGTTTTTTAGGCTTTTATGAACCCCTTTATGAAGCTGTGGTTGTAACAACTTACTCGCTGTTGGCAATCTGGCTTTCAGTCTGCAGCCCATGAGCAGTTGTGCAGGAGACAACTTCACTTCTCCAAGTGGCGTATTCTTGTACTCAAGAAGAGTGATGTATGCGTCTCCATGACTTTCTTGCGCTTTCAAAGCTCTTTCACTTTGACCGTTCAACTGAGGATATCTGGGGCTTGAAGTTGAGTGTTTGAACTCCCATTTATCCCTGAAGTTTCTAAATTGTGCACTCACAAACTGTGGCCCGTTATCTGAGACAACTTAGTCCGCAATTCCATGTCTTGCGAAAATCTACTTCAATACCATTATTATCACATGTTGGCTTGTTGTCTGTGTTAACTTTGCAATTTCAGGAAATTTCGAGAAGTAGTCCACACATAGCAGATAGTCTGCTTGGTTGAAATGAAAAAGGTCTACTCCTACCTTTGCCCATGCTCTGTCTGGTAAGTCATGACTGATGAGAGGTTCTTTGGTGTTGTTCCTTCTGAAGGTATTGCACACAGCACACTTTGACACCATATCTCCAATTTGTTTTCCCATTCCCAGCCAGAACAGTACATCTCTCGCTCGCTCTTTGCACTTCCCCACTCCCAAATGAGCTTCATGAATTTTCTCCAGCATTTCTGTTTGCAGACTTTGCGGCATTATGAGTTTTGTATTTTTGAACAACAGTCCTTCTGAGATTGTCAGTTCTTCCTTGAAGGTCCAGTACTTCCTTATTGCAGGTGGCACACTTCCATCCTGTTTTGACTACTGTCATCACCATCTGCTGTTCTTTATCTGCTACAGTAGCTTCCTTGACAGCTCTCAGTTTCTCTTCCGAAATAGGCAGACATTCTGACAATTGATGTACTTCCAAGTCTCTGTCCAGTCGTTGTTCTGTTTCTTACTCAAGGTAGGCTCTGCTAAGCGTATCTGCTATTTTCAACTCTTTTCCAGGTTTGTAGATTACCTGCAGGTCATATGGCTGGAGTTTCATCAACATCCTCTGCAGACGTGGTGGGTCTTTCTGAAGAGGCTTTTTGAACACTGTCTCCAGTGGCTTGTGGTCTGACTGTACTCTTACTGTTTTCCCATAAAGGTACTGGCTGAATTTTTCACATCCATACACGATGGCTAAAAGCTCTATTTCAATCTGGGCATACCTTTTCTGGCAGTCAGTCTGTGATCGCGAACCATATGCAACAGGATGTTCTTCCTGCAGGATAACAGTTCCCAAACCCTCCGAACTAGCATCAACAGAAAGAGTAACTTCCTTGTTGACATCAAAGAATCTGAGAACTGGGGCATTGCTCAGCTGTGACTTAAGTGCCTCAAAACTCTTTTGCTGTGATGTTTCCCAGTGCCAGTCCACTTTCCAGAAGTTTCCTCAGCGGCGCACTGGTCTCAGACAAGTTTGGAACAAACTTTGCGAGGTATTGAACCATGCCAAGAAACCTCATTAAGGCAGATTTGCCTTGTGGTTTGGGCATCTCCACAATTGCTTTGATCTTGTCTTGGTCTGGCTTCAAACCTTCTCCACTTAGTACATGCGCGGTGTACTTTATTTCATCCATTCTGATCTTGCACTTTTCCCAATTTAATTTCAAATTGATACTTCTTACTCTCTCCAGAAGCTGCCTAAGCCTTGCATCATGCTGTTCCACATTTTCTCCCCATACGAGTATATCATCCATGATATTTACAACACCTTCCAGGTCTTCAAGCCTTTGAGCTATGCACTTCTGGAAGACTTCTGGAGCTGAAAATACCCCAAAAGGTAACCTCTTGAACGAGTGCCTTCCGAAAGGTATATTGAACGTGCAAAGCTTGGAAATTTCTTTGTCTAACTGGATTTGCCAAAATCCATGGTTAGCATCTAACATAGGGTGACCATACGTGCCATTTTTCCCGGACGCGTCCTGGCCAGGATTTCTATATTGCCTAAATTATCTAGGTTTTGGCTTTGTTTGCGTGTGTACATTGGTGTATGACATCAAAATACCATACAGACGGTTCCTTATGCTTTCAAAATGCTCTCGAGGTACTTTGATGTCAAACATTGATCGATCTGAGCCGCGCTGCTTTTAAGTCGAACACACATCCGATGTACGTGTAATTGCCAGTTCTCTCAAGAGTCTAGCTCTGATTTGATCATTGTTCACGCCACACACTATGCGGTCTCAGATCAGTGACTCTGTCAACTGTGCGAATTCGCATTCTTTAGCCTTGTTTTTTAAATCAGTCACATATGCATCAATCAGTTCATTTGGTGCCTGTGCACAAGTGAATAACAAGTGTCTTAGATATGTTAGATTTTTCCTTGGTTCACAGTAAAGTCTGAACTTTTCTTTCCGTACCTCATAATCATTAGCTTCCTCAGTAAAATCCATGGTATTAAATACCTTCAGTGCTTCATCCCAGGCAACGTGAAGAAATGTAGCACACTTTATCTTGCCTGATTTCTCAGATGTTCCACTTGCCACAAGGTATAGCTCAAACTTCTGAATCCAAATTCTCCAATTCTCTGCAGTGTTTCCTTTAAAAATGCATTCTTTTGGCTGATCCATCTTTAACTTCTGACACCATGTGATATCTTTTGGTAACACTAGGGTGACCATACATGCCATTTCTATATTGCCTAAAATATCTAGGTTTTGGCTTTGTTTGCGTGTGCAGACCGATCGGTGTTTGACATCAAAATACCTCGAGAGCATTTTGAAAGCATAAGGAACCGTCTGTATGGTATTTTGATGTCATACACCGATCGGTTTGCACACGCAAACAAAGCCAAAACCTAGATATTTTAGGCAATATAGAAATCCTGGCCAGGACGCATCCTGGGAAAATGGTACGTATGGTCACCCTAGGTAACACTTGTTAGCTTGTTTAGGCTTACTAGTTTAAGAGTCCAAAGATATTAATGAAGACACAACACACAAGAACTGTTCACACCGACTGTGTTTCTTATTCTAATAATGTTCTGTTCTCCGACTCCACAGGATACTTGAATACAGGGCACCACTTAGTGGTAAGAACCAGCATACATCACAGATTCCACTTCACACAACAGTGTATGTAGGCCATCATCGTCCAATACCTGCTGTCTCAGTATGGAATTCAGAACCTTTCTCACTGTGCGAATCCGACATTACCAGGCTCCTCCGTGGCGAGATGCTCCAGGAGTGTTAAATATCCACTGAATTTCTCTCTCTAGTATCTCTTCTTGAATCGTTGCCTGATTCAAATTCTGCAATGCTTCACGCAACTCCTTATCAGCTCCTGTGAATTTTGTTCCATTATCGGAACGGATTACTGAGACATGACCTCTTCTACAAATGAATCGGCAAATAGCACTGACACATGCGTCCGTGTCCAGAGAAGGTGCGACTTCTACAGTCATGGTCAAATGTTTTGGCAGTGACATAAATTTGGTGTTTTGCAAAGTTTGCTGCTTCAGTATTTGTAGATAATTTTTCCACATGTTTCTATGGTATACTGAAAAACAATGATAAGCATATCATAAGTTTTAATGGCTTTTATTGGCAAAAAATATAATGAGTATTTTTTAATGAATAATTACAGCATTGACCCTTGTTCTTCATAACCTCTGCAAGTCGCCAAATCCTGACTGATAGCGATCCATTCTTGCTTTATTAGTTCTCTGAGTTGATCTCAATTTGTGGGTTTTTGCTTGTCCACTCACCTTTTGAGGACTGACCACAGGTTCTCTGTGGGACTGAGATCCGGGGAGTTGCCTGGCCACGGATCCAAAATTTCAATGTAATGATCTTAGAGCCACTTCTTTATCACTCTTGCTTTGTGAGATGGTGCTCCATCATGTTGGAAAATGCACAGATCATCACCAAATTGCTCATGGATCGTTGGAAGAAGTTGCTCTTGCAGGACGTTTTGATACCATTCTTTATTCATGGCAGTGTTTTTGAGCAGAATTATGAGAGAGCCCACTCCCTTGGTTGAAAAGCAACCCCACACATGGATGGTCTCAGGATGCTTCACTGTTGGCACAACACAGGACTCGTTCACCTTTGCTTCTCCGAACAATCGATTTTCCAGATGTCCCAAACAGTCGGAAGGAAGCTTCATCAGAGAAAATAACTTTTCACCAGTCTTCTGCTGTCCAATCCTTGTACTTCCTCTGCAAAAGCTCTGCACTGCTGGTGACACGATTCCGTAGCGGACTCCTCAGGAGGAGACGGTCCTGGCGCTTGCTGGACACTCTGGGACGTCCTGAAGACTTCTTCACTGCAGTCGAACCTCTCTCCTTGAAGTTCTTGATGATCCGGTAAATGGTTCTTTCAGATGCAATATTCTTTGTAGCAATTTCCTTGCATGTGAGGCCATTTTTATGCAAAGCGATGATGGCTGCACGTGTTTCTTTGGAGGTAACCATTGCTAACAAGAACACAATGATTGGAAGCGCTTCTTCCCTCCTTTAATAGTAATCAGTCTGCTCTTATCAGTCTGCTCTTATTTTAATTAGTATGATAGTGATTTCACATGATTAGTACTCATTCACACTTTCAAATGTGCTGCTGATATGATTAGTCAATTAATGTTAGCTGCTCATTTTGTGTCAGGATCAAAAAACAGTGACATTTTTTTTTTTTTTTGTGAAACGTACATTTTTTGGCCAGTGAAGCTTTTAGCAATTATTTAAAATTGTGTAGATTACTCTACACAGTAATCTAGAAACAATGTGAATGAACACAAACTTTGCAAAACACACAATTTATGTCACTGCCAAAACTTTTGGCCATGACTGTAAATTAATATCTCTAATGGTCAGGCAGGTAAAGAGCACACCATATCTCTTGACCTAGAGCAGGGCTGTCCAAACTCAGTCCTGGAGGGCCGGTGTCCTGCAGAGTTTAGCTCCAACCCTAATTAAACACACCTGAACCAGCTAATCAAGCTCTTACTAGGCATAGAAACTTCCAGTCAGGTGTGTTGAGGCAAGTTGGAGCTAAACTCTGCAGGACACCGTCCCTCCAGGACCGAGTTTGGACAGCCCTGCCCTAGAGCATCCTCTTCACACCTCAAACGGTCTGAAGTAATCGACTCCAGTATTAGTGAATGGTGGTTTGTCTGGTAGCAGCCTATCTTCTAGCAAGCCTCTCTAATTAATGAGACTTGGTTTGCAACAAACGTCTTGAATCTTGTGGAGTCGTTCTCGATGTATCTCAGCACTGTGGTGCTGTCAGTCCATAAGTTAGACTCCTCAAGGTCAATTTGAAGCTCCTGTCTCAGCATCCTATCTATTTTGACTGCGATGGTGGCTGCTGTCAATTCCATTCTTGGAATTGTAACCTGCTTGCAAGCCCGTAACCAGCTATGAGGCCATCGAGGTCCGGACCACAGTGCATTTTTTATGTTCAAAAATAAAATTTGTTCTTTGAATGACTAATTTGTTGTTAAAGGGGTCATATGATGTTGCTAAAAAGAACATTATTTGGTGTATTTGGTGTAATGAAATGTGTTTATGCGGTTTAAGGTTAAAAAAACACATTATTTTCCACATACTGTACATTATTGTTTCTCCTCTATACCCCGCCTTTCTGAAATGCGTCGATTTTTACAAAGCTCATCGGTCTGAAAAGCAAGGTGTGCTCTGATTGGCGAGCTATCCAGTGCGTTGTGATTGGCCGAATACCTCAAGCGCGTGACAGAAATTTTACATCCCTTACCATATTGTGATGCCGTGTCCCGGCCAGAGCGACGACACAAAAACATTAAAACCCATTATAAATGAGGCATTTGTTGCATCCAGTGGGGACGGATTATAATGACATCCACTGTCTTTTTACGCGTTGCATCGCGCCGCGTAAACATAAAACCATGTCTGCATTTGTGATCGGAGAAAGGACAAACAACAAGCGCTACTCTACACTGCTCAAAACTCGCGTTTGAATCGTCAGTGGCAAATTCTTTAATATAAAAAACGTACTTACGGTCTGTGAGTCAGAACAGCTGGCATTGTAGTCTACTCTACCAGGATCAGGAAACAGTCCTCCATAAAATGTGTTGCACACATCTGAATATTTGGGTTGAACTGTTCTGGAACAGTGTTGTAAATACACCTTAACCACTAGATGTGTCCTCTTTTGGAAGGCCAAACAAAGTAGTTTCGCTTTCAGGCCGGCGGCCTAAAGTGAGCGGGGCTAGAGTGAGCAGAGGCCTGCGGGCTTGAGAACGGCTTGCGGCAACCACATGTGACGACCCCGGGCTGGACTCCGCTTCACCCACGATGAAGCTGATCCGGCGATCCACAGCGCGAAGTTGATGTATTTCCTCAGCGACCAGCACGGATCAGCTCCAGGCATGACGAAGCGGATATCGTCCTCTTTTGGAAGACCAAACAAAGTAGTTTCACTTTCACAATGAAAAGGCTTGATAGAGTTGTGAGTGAGGGCGCTGGCGCAGCCTCCGTGTTGCCAGATCCAGCTATTATACGCGTTTTGGACTTGTCTTTTCCACTTAATTTAACACGTTAGAAAGTTAATAAAGTAGGAAGTTGCAGTTTAGAGTCAGCGATATCTTTATTTCATCTTATTTTATTACAGCAAAAGATTGGAAATAATTTCGGTTTATTTTTTGTTTTTTTTGTTTGTTTTAGTATCAATATCTGGCAACCAGTGGTGTAGTCGGGGCCATACCCAAGTATACGGAGATAGGACTAACTGCAGAACCGCAGAACCATACGTCATGACAGTCTGAGGACAACAGCGCCAGACTAACAGTCTGAGGCCGGAAGTGGGCGGAGAAAGTGTTGCCTGAATACGCCGTGTGCTTACTTTTCCCCCCGGGATGTTTGCGTATTACAACTTCTAAGGATCAATATTTGCGTATACCCTGGGTATACCCACTTGTTTTGTTGCTTCGCAAGTCCGTAATCTACTGTCATGTAGCTTCCCCTTTAATGGTGTCCCATACTGCTGTGTGAAATTCGTGATTCTTTGTAATTGGTGCAATATCACTTCTGTCATTCAACGCCGCTCATTGTCGCTCGCTCTTGGTGTTTTGAGCCGCACTGAGCGCATTTCTCGTGCTGCAACAGTGGATACACGCCGTAAGGAAATATGGTAGTGAGTGCACGGATTTGAGTGGAGGCATTATCTCGTTAGTAGCCTATCGAAAAAGGAAGCCCAATATGATAGTGCGGCCACGACGTGAAACAATTACTTTCGAATATTTTTACTAACACCCCGAGCCTCCGTTACATAAAATTTAGATCTAACAGGGGAATGAGCCGTATGCAGTTACTGAAGAGAGAGAGAGAGAGAGAGCAGAAGAGAGCCCATTAATGTGAATTGCTCGCATATGACCGGCTTTCCCAAAACTATTTTATTGATAAAGTCTTTGTGTGTGTAAGAGAGAGAACACGCTGTCCAACAATTAATGCCACGGATCCCCAAATATAATCCCTTAGTCACTATAGTTTTGTCTGTTAACTTAGATGAGTATTAAACTGCTAGCAACTGTTAGGCTATCAGGAGCACCCCATTATTATCATGTCAGAATACTGTATGCTAAAGGACATCATACTGTAAAGTTACATTAATACATTTAGCAGACAGATATTCGCATGAATTTATAGTTTAGGTAAGGAGGGAGAGCAGACAGCAAAACAAAAATATGAGTCAATGCAATAGTGTGTTCAGTAGGCTATTAGGATTTTTCAATAAAGGTATTGGACTAATTTTTATAAATGGGCACTTTAAACACAAATTTGTTTTAATATATTTGTATGAAAAATAGGTTTGTTACATCTTGGGTATTTAAGTCATTTTAAGATAAATAACATTCTGTGCAAATAAATTAAAATGAGGTGGTTGTTTTGCCACTAGATGGACACAGTTCTGTTCATAAGGGTAGACCTGCTGGTGAAGAAGTGACAGGTACAAGAAAAAAAACACGTATACGCAAGGGATGGACAGAGATATTGGGGAAAATGGAAGTGAAGGTGCAGTTCAAGAACCTTAAATAATTTTGCACAGCTCCAGCCTAAGGGTTTAGACCTTTGTGAAAGCCATACAAATAATAGGGTTGTTTGTGGTTTCAGAATTTGTTGTGGGTGTATAGGATGGCCTGGATGAGTATGAGATTTCCCAGCCTGAAGCTGTAATAAACAGATTTGGCAAACTATCTAGTGCACATCTGTGTTTGCACTCCGGAGAACGTAACAGGTTTCAATTTACATTTACAGCGTTCAGCAATGTAGCTAATCACATACATACCTGTTAATTTATTGAACGCAATGACCAATCAGAGGCATTAAAGTTAGAACCCATTCAACGCTTAAAACGCTGGAGTTTTTGTCCAGTGCTCAGTTCTGCAAGCTCGAGAACCATCATTTCTCAGTCAGAAAATTTAACAAATGCAGTAAAATACAACGTCAATAACAAATGAAAATCCCAAATCATGAATATGTAACCTAACAAAGTGTGATACAATCCAATTGCAAAATAATTATGTGCTCAAGTGCCTTCGTCACAATGCCCACTTGCAAAATACTTAGAGCCCTTTTGTATAAGCGTTAATCCAAAAACAATCGATTAAATACACAAAGGCAATTTTTTTTACCGTTTTCTCTTCTTCCGCCATGATGATTCCGTTTTCATTAACTTTTGACTGAGCTCTCGTAATTACGCCGTGATTAACTTCTTACCATCTCTTCTTGTTAGTCTGGCGCTGTTGTCCTCAGACTGTCATGACGTATGGTTCTGCGGTTCTGCAGTTGGTTGTTATTGGAGAATACGCCGTGTGCTTACTTTTCCCCCCGGGATGTTTGCGTATTACAACTTCTAAGGATCAATATTTGCGTATACCCTGGGTATACCCACTTGTTTTGTTGCTTCGCAAGTCCGTAATCTACTGTCATGTAGCTTCCCCTTTAATGGTGTCCCATACTGCTGTGTGAAATTCGTGATTCTTTGCAATTGGTGCAATATCACTTCTGTCATTCAACGCCGCTCATTGTCGCTCGCTCTTGGTGTTTTGAGCCGCACTGAGCGCATTTCTCGTGCTGCAACAGTGGATACACGCCGTAAGGAAATATGGTAGTGAGTGCACGGATTTGAGTGGAGGCATTATCTCGTTAGTAGCCTATCGAAAAAGGAAGCCCAATATGATAGTGCGGCCACGACGTGAAACAATTACTTTCGAATATTTTTACTAACACCCCGAGCCTCCGTTACATAAAATTTAGATCTAACAGGGGAATGAGCCGTATGCAGTTACTGAAGAGAGAGAGAGAGAGAGAGCAGAAGAGAGCCCATTAATGTGAATTGCTCGCATATGACCGGCTTTCCCAAAACTATTTTATTGATAAAGTCTTTGTGTGTGTAAGAGAGAGAACACGCTGTCCAACAATTAATGCCACGGATCCCCAAATATAATCCCTTAGTCACTATAGTTTTGTCTGTTAACTTAGATGAGTATTAAACTGCTAGCAACTGTTAGGCTATCAGGAGCACCCCATTATTATCATGTCAGAATACTGTATGCTAAAGGACATCATACTGTAAAGTTACATTAATACATTTAGCAGACAGATATTCGCATGAATTTATAGTTTAGGTAAGGAGGGAGAGCAGACAGCAAAACAAAAATATGAGTCAATGCAATAGTGTGTTCAGTAGGCTATTAGGATTTTTCAATAAAGGTATTGGACTAATTTTTATAAATGGGCACTTTAAACACAAATTTGTTTTAATATATTTGTATGAAAAATAGGTTTGTTACATCTTGGGTATTTAAGTCATTTTAAGATAAATAACATTCTGTGCAAATAAATTAAAATGAGGTGGTTGTTTTGCCACTAGATGGACACAGTTCTGTTCATAAGGGTAGACCTGCTGGTGAAGAAGTGACAGGTACAAGAAAAAAAACACGTATACGCAAGGGATGGACAGAGATATTGGGGAAAATGGAAGTGAAGGTGCAGTTCAAGAACCTTAAATAATTTTGCACAGCTCCAGCCTAAGGGTTTAGACCTTTGTGAAAGCCATACAAATAATAGGGTTGTTTGTGGTTTCAGAATTTGTTGTGGGTGTATAGGATGGCCTGGATGAGTATGAGATTTCCCAGCCTGAAGCTGTAATAAACAGATTTGGCAAACTATCTAGTGCACATCTGTGTTTGCACTCCGGAGAACGTAACAGGTTTCAATTTACATTTACAGCGTTCAGCAATGTAGCTAATCACATACATACCTGTTAATTTATTGAACGCAATGACCAATCAGAGGCATTAAAGTTAGAACCCATTCAACGCTTAAAACGCTGGAGTTTTTGTCCAGTGCTCAGTTCTGCAAGCTCGAGAACCATCATATTATAACGATGTAAATACAAGATTAATTGTGCAGTACAGAGAGATTCATTGATTATAACGGAACTTTGTGAGATCGCAATCAGCTAAGATGAATGACAGGTTTTTAGGGAGCTCTCTTTGCATGCTTTATGTAGGCTATATGTAATTAATGTTATCCATATAGGCCTATTTGTATAAAACTTTAGTTTTTCACGCTACACGCTGGAAAATCCTCTTGCAGGAGATGATTCCCTTCCTAAATTATAACATTAGCTATATGTTTTACATGTATAAAGACCCACTTATGCTGTTTGAGAAAAATGTAAGGCATCATATTACACGTATAAATATAAATGAAACCCGAATCCTTACCCTAACCATATAGTAAGCACATGTAGTTAATTCATATTAAATATATAACTGCACACTGTAACAAGCCAAGGGCACTTTAAAGGGGTCACATGATGAGATTTAATTGTTCCTTTCTCTTTGGAGTGTTACAAGCTCTTGGTGCATAAAGAAGATCTGTA